>NC_041385.1:796309412-796362069 GCF_002162155.2 Triticum dicoccoides | reverse complement strand
GGGGGACAAGCCTTCCAAACCATTTTATCCAAAGGTGTAAGAACCATCCTGGTGTAGGGCAGAACCCTAGGGGCCGATCTTTCACGTTTGGAGTGGATCCTACGGGGAAACACGAAGAACGCGCGGAAAACACAAAGGGAAAAACACGGGGAGGAACGAGAGAATCACTAAACCGACATAGAATCAATCACGCGAGTGCTAGATCACCGAACACAAAGAGATACACGAGATCCAAAGTCAACAAAGGTAAGGATACAAAGGAACCGTTCTTCTCCATACGGAGGTCTTGATGATCTTCCCTAGAAAGGGGTCTTGAATCCGCTTGGGGGATCTTCTCCGAAGAGGTCGTGAACTCCGAGGAGAAGTATCCAAGTGGATGAGCAAGGCTCTCACACAAATATGAGCTAAACCAATGCTAACCCTAGAAAGAGGAAGGGGAAGGAGTATATATAGTCTAGGGGGGCGAAGAGGTACATGGGCTTCGGCCCTTTACTGTGCACAGACAGGCGGGGCCGGATGTCCGGGCGTCGGGCCGGATGACCGGGCCAAGTCGCCGGATGTCCGGGCTGGAGGCGATAGCTTCTGTAGTTCCTGGCGCGTGGCGCCGGATTTCCGGGACTTTGGCCGGATTTCCGGGCTGGGGCCGGATGTCCGGGCCGGACGCCAGATGTCGGGGCCCTGTAGACTTGGCCAGCTTGGCTGTTGCTGATGGAGACGCTCCGGGGGCCGGATGTCCGGGGCCTGGAAGGTGAACTTGCCCATTTCAGTTGGTTCTCTTCATCCATGGAGTTGGCGGCTTGTTCATCTTCACATGCATCCTCGGGAGGTTCCTCTTGACACCTAATCATGCATAGTATACCGGACTTAGGTAGTAGCCATGTCTCGAGTGGATCATATGTGATATCACTAAGGAGAGAAGTCACCTCGGTCTCGAGAGTTCGAGCTCGTGCTCTAGTCATGGGTCCTCTTGGTGCTTGGTGAGGCGACGGAAGGTCCATGGGGATGACCGAAGGATGCTCCGCATCACATCCCTAAGAATTGCGCCTTGTAAGCGAATGCCGCCGAATAGGTCCCACTAGCCATATGCTTCCATACATTGTCATCCTCGATGAGTTCATCAAGTTGGACCTCATGCAAAAGCGCCCAAAGAGTGAAGAATTGCGTGACGTGCTCCACGGAGATGTTGGTGGGGGGTTTAATCTTGTGGATCCATGCATTGTGTGAGAGGGCCTCCCGCACCTTTCAATTCTTTCTCTTTGACGCTTCATGAATGAGCGGGGCAATGTCTTTTGGCTTGCGCCCAAGGAGCCAAGGTGAGTCCCAAAAGGGGGTCTTCGCACCGTT
This sequence comes from Triticum dicoccoides, assembly GCF_002162155.2. NCBI lineage: Eukaryota > Viridiplantae > Streptophyta > Magnoliopsida > Poales > Poaceae > Triticum > Triticum dicoccoides. Next base: position 796,360,725 of record NC_041385.1, on the reverse strand, counting down.
GCCAATGGTGATAGTGGTGGATGCATAGAAAAAATTTAGGTCCTCGTCGCATGGGTTTCCCATCCCCACCGACATCTTGGTGGGCTCCTTCCATTCATACCATGGCCATCGCAACCGGAGGGCACGTGTAAATTTGTTGGTGTTAAGGACCCCAAGTCCCCCATATTGAAGTGGCCGGCAAACAATCTCCCAGTTCACCTTGCATTTCGCTCCCATCGTCTTGTCCGAACCGGACCAAAGGAAAGCTCTATGAAGTTTGTTGACTTTGAGCAAGATGGTTGGCGGAATAACTAGCGGTGTGGCGGGGTAGACCGCTTGGGAGGTGATCACGGACTTGACAAGAGTAGTTCTTCCGATGGTGGTGATGTTTTTGCCCTCATAAGTTGTTAGCTTGCTTGACATACAACCTGGATATGCATGCTGCTGAAACATGGCTAAGGAAGCTCAAAGTGTATCTTTAGCCTTTATCCTAGAAATATGATGGTTTTACTTCGGACCCTGTCCAGGCACCTAAATTAAATAAACAGGTGACCATGGCGCCTATACAAAGCATGAACAGAACAATGGAAATTTTCCAGGAAGAAATATAAATTGTATTTTCAGAGATGTACATGTAGACCTTTACATCCATGAGCCAGAGATAGGCGTGCCACGGTGCCAGCAGCTAGTGTTATGACATCAACATTTATACGATAGGAGTAGAACTATGAAAGAACAAGTAAAATTGTTGTGAAGTGCACCACCACAGGTAAACAGGGTCATAATTTTAGTTCAGCAGATCAACAGTATGTTTACACAACAGAGGTTTATAAACCGAACTTCATGGCAGCACCGCTACAGCGAAGTACATTAGACTGAATCTCTAATAAATGCTACCAGATACAAAGCCTAGGTTATCTATTATCCAAAACAACATCAAAACTAGCAGATGAAAGTAGAAACAGCAGGGGATATTTATGTTCTCTACTTGGTGGACCCATATGGCCGATGTTTCCATACACTCCAAAATGTAGCGAAGGTAGATTTCTCAGGGATTTTTTTCCTATGCATTTTCTATGAATCCCTCCAGCTTTAGCATGGTTTTTCGTTGTCTTGTTACTCATGAGTTTCAAGCACCGCGCCTGTGTTATAGGCTGTCATGACTATCAGCTCAACTACTTCGCCTGTGTTATAGGCTGTCATGGTTTTTCGTTGTCTTGTTACTCATGAGTTTCAAGCACCGCGTCTTGTTACTATTGTTTCACAAAACATGGGTGGTGCATATATACACAAATATAAATGAAGCTGAAATCACACCAAAAACCAAGCAAGCATAGGCGGTAACCATGGATTTCGAGTCGCTCGACTAGTCATCGTCGTCGACCACGAGTCGCAGTTCCAGGGCCGACTCAGCCTCTCGACTCGACTCCTGGGATGAGTCGAGCGACTCGCGCGACTAGTCTCGACTAGTCATGACTAGTCGCCTCAACAACTTCTCCTTTTGGATGTACTATTGTTTCACAAATATAAACGAAGCTGAAATCACACCGAAAACCAAGCAAGCATTAGGCGGTAACCAGTGATAAGCATTTGTAATTAGGAACTGTCGATGCCAACATTATTTTCAAATGGCAAATAATGGGTTAAATAAAATAAGTAGCCTCAAAACATAGCAATTACATATAAAAACAAGCATGATACTCCTAACCAAAATTGCACAAGTATGCGTTAAACTCAAATTCTAGGGTGAACCACACAATAACAATTGTGAAATATGAACCCTCCAAACCGACCCACCATGAACTTTACATTTTGCTAGCTGCAATCCACACAAAAGAAGAGAAGAAAACTGCGGAAGAAGCAAGGCAATAGCAACATCTACAAATAAAAGGTGTACAATATGTTGTATAAACTGAACGACTTAAATTTCAGTCCAAAAGTATTGAGTAAAACTGACTCGACAAGCTGCTGGAAACAGAAAGACATAGTCCAAGCCCAGCAGTACACCTTACTTATATACTCCTCCTTACATAACAGAGAAATGGAGAAAAGAAGTCCTTCATGAGCAAAGTACAGCAGGCACTGCTGAGTAAGTGGGTAGAATCTCAATGAGAACTCTCATGTCTGTGTTGCAGAAGAAAGACAAATCAAAACACCAAGGCAAATGCAGTGTTCTCAGGCCGTCTCAGTTGACAAGAATGGAAGCATATATCCAAACTAAATCCAAGAAGAGGAGAACTTAAACCATTGAACACTCAACAGAAACAGGCATTAAATGGACAATGCCCTCAATTGTGCCATTCCTGCTGCAGTCAGAAAGCCAAAAGAGTAACAGTTAAGACGTTATAACTGTAAGCTATAAAAGGTTATCGTATTGCCTGCTTATCCAAACCATTTTACATCTAAAAATCATAGGCACCAATTCAGGCTAGTAGCACTGCCACATTTGTGCAGTCAAATTCAAACAAATGTGTCACATAGAGGGCCATAAACAAAATTAATGACCTAAAAGGTGAAATCTCAGAACATTGCACAAACTGAATGACCTAAAATTTCATTCCAGTGTAGAGTAAAACGACACTGAAAGCTGTTATAAATATAAGAGACGCAATGGACAGCTAAAATCAGGCAGATTAACCAGCAAGAATCCTTACAAGATAAATAAATGGGAAAACAAGTTAATCATCAGTCAATTGCAGGAGCAAAGTGACAACATATTTCAGCACAAGTGGGTACAAATAAAATGAGAGCTTCATGTCGTTGCAGAAGGAAAACAAATCAAAACACCAAGACAAATTCAGTGCTCTTAAATCATTATGAATGGCAAGAATGGAGGCATCCAGCACAATATTCTAAATCCAACACATGTAGAACTTGGAACACTTGATATAAGCTACACTGAATCAACAATTGCAACAAACCTCACTTGTGGCATCGATGCTACCTGTCATGCTCTTTGGAATGTTTAATCTTCAAACCTGTCATGCTCTTTGGAATGTTTAATCTTCAAATCTTGCCTTTGACTGAGTGCCATGCAAATGGTTTTTCTTCACTTGGCAAAAACATATGGAATCAATCACCATATCATGTATACGATAAGATTTTTCCATGCCTTTATCAACATTGATGTCAATTGGTTGAACCATGCTTCTATTTAGGATCTCATTGAGTAATTCTATCACCGAGCTCAAACTTGCTAATCCCTTGTTTATCATTATAAATAAAACCTCAAACTATCCATTTACATATCGAATAAGCTTGCTTAATCTTCTAAAAACATAGTTAGACATAATAACTAATCCTATAGATAAGAAGGCAGATCAAAGCTACTAGTAGTTAGTAAAAAAGGGTTGACTTGTAGATCAAAGCACTTGCATAATCTAAAAGTCAAGAGCCTGTTTTACTCATTTAATGCTACTTTTCATAGTATTGGTGCAGCATGTGTGGCTCGTACTTACGTTCGAGGATCTTTAAGCATATTTCCAAAAGATTACAAAATTCAGAGAGACGGACTGATATGGAGATGGATAGCTGAAGGTTTTATATATAGTGCAAACGAGAAATTGGCCCAATTTGAGCTAGGAGAGATTTACTTCAATGAGCTCGTAAACAGAAGCATGATCCAACCAGTGGGCATCAACGGTGAAAGCATAGCAAAAGCTTATTGTGCACATAATAAGATGATTGATTAATAAAACAGCCTTCACTTCATCCCATACAAGGTACCTATTCAAATGAAAGTTTTTGCAATGGTTAGCGGCAAGCAAATCAACAAGAATATGAGCTAGTTATCTATCTAGGCAAAATACGAGCAAAACCTAAAAGAAAAACAGCTTATATCAACCAACACTCAAACTGTCCCCACAAGAAAGTCGAGTGAATGACCAACGATCAGCACACATCAACCAGCACAAAAAAACAGTGGATGGTACAGGTGAATAACAGTATCCTTTCATTTCTTTCGCAGCAGCATCTTTTCAAGTCCACAAGCAGTTGTTATTTTCACCCCACACTAGTATGACTAGTATACAGTTCTTCATAGACATACATTGCGTATAGGAACCTTTTGGTGGATGAGCTCAAGATGCGTCTAATACAGATCCACCTAGCTAGGATTGACTGACTCAAGGAGAAGACGGAATAGGAAGCTTTTGGTGGATGAGCTCAAGTAGCTTGCGCGAACAAATTAGCACCGTAAATCTATCATGGATGGGCAGCAATTTGCAGTGAAGAATTAAGGTGCACACACCGGCCGCCCGGCCGGACAGGAAAGAAAATTGCTTGGCACTCGTGATTTACTTCAAGAAACTAGATCCACTCGCGATTTAACTGGATCTCGAAGCAGACGCATGATTCACTTGGAGTAGAACGGAAGGAAACCGACAGTTTGCTCTTCAGATCCACATCACCGGCCGAACAAATCTAGCTCAATCGGATCTAGAACAGAAAAAGAAAGAAGTAACGCTGACGGAAACCGACGGCTGGTCACCAACAGTTGGCACTTGAGATGCACACGCAGCAGATCTACTCGGTAAACTATAAGAAACTGAACTAATCAGATCTAGGTGAGGAAGAAACGGAATATACCTCACGCTGTGGACGCACTTGTCCCGCGAGATCCGGCGCCTCCCCCTGCGAGCACGCGCCTCTTCGGGCCGCTGCACGTACTCACAGGCGAGCAGGCCGCCGGTGATCTCCGGGAGGAGCCCCCCGCCCGCCGCTTAGCACTCTCTCTGTCTCTGTGACTGAGTCTCCCACTCTCCAAACCAGGTAGAAATAGGCGGTGAGAGCAGAGGCCTTGCTGACGGGCTCGGCTAACCATGTGCCGCCAAAGAGACGCTGCCCTGTGGCCCTCCGCACGGTATGGTCCCATGTGTCTGGACACCCAGCTTATGCAACGTACACAAAAAACATGAACAACTAAGATGAATATGAGATCTGGTTAGTAAGAGCAACTTCAATGGGGCGACCAATTTCGTCCGCGACCGTCCGTTTGGGTCGGTGCGGGCAGAAAAGGCGGCCCAACGCGCCGACCCAAATGGACGCGCGTCCGTTTTTCGTTCACAGGCGACCCATTTTCGGTCCAATTTTGAGCCGGATTTGCGTCGGCGCGGACACGAGACAGACGTGTGCGCGCGCCTACTCCTGTCTCCGGGCCCGCTGGTCTGTGGCACATTGGCCTCTCCTCTCACCCTCCCCCCGGCCAACAAGCAACCCTCGCCTCGCCTCCTTCGTCACCGAAGCCGCCGCCCATTTTTGCCGGCGACTCTTCCAGCTGCTGCCGCCTCCACATCCGCCCAGCAACGCCGCCCCTGCCCCCCGTCGCCCGTCGCCGTTGTTTTGCCGCCGGGGAGCAAACTGGTTCCCACCGCCGCTTCCCCCATCGCACAGCCGCCCGCGACCAAGAAGACGCCTCGCCGCCCCCGCCACATCCGACCGGCACGCTCGTCGGACGCCGGCAAGGCAGCTAGCTGGTCTGTGGGCGCCGCATCTCCGCTCGCCGGCCGTCTCCTTCTTCGACGCCCGCAAGCTGTTCGACAGCTTGCCAAGGTACAAAAATAGACTCCGCCGACGAGTTCTTTTTCCACAATTTCCTTTGTGACTCCGACGATTCGTCGTCCGACGACGAGGAGGAGATATTGGTTGTCGTGTTGGTCCATCACCACCTCAACAGCCAGCGGCCATTGTTTCGTGACTCCATTTCGGGCCACCTTCCGGCGTTGAATCGCAACCGAGAGAGCGGGCATTTCCTTCTCTGGAAGGACTACTTTGATACAACAAACCCGTTGTTCAAACATGACAAATTCCGCCGCCGGTTCCGTATGAGTAGGCATGTTTTCAACCGTATTAGAGAGGGAGTGGTCGGCTATGATGACTACTTTGAGTGCAAGAGGATGCCGTCGGCAAGATTGGTTTCTTCTCTTATCAGAAATGCACTGCCGCGATCCAAATGCTTGCATACGGAGTGCCCGGTGATCTCATTGACGAGTACGTCCGTATGAGCGAGTCTACATGCCTAGAGTCTCTATATAAGTTCTGCAAGGCTGTGATTGCTGTGTTTGGCCTAGAGTACTTGAGAGAGCCGACAGCTGAAGATACAGCCCGTTTGTTGGCGATGAATGTCAGCAGGGGCTTCCCGGGGATGCTTGGCAGCATAGACTGCATGCACTGGAAGTGGAATAACTGCCCTTCTTCTTGGCAAGAGCAGAATAAGGGACATGTCAGGGCTTGCACTGTCATACTAGAGGCTATGGCGTCTCAAGATCTCTGGATCTGGCACTCTTTCTTTGGCATGGCTGGATCACACAATGGTATCAACGTGCTTCAGCGCTCGCCGGTGTTTGTTAGGCTTGCCGAAGGCAACAGCCCACCGGTGAACTTTACTGTCAACGGCCACAACTACGACAAAGGGTACTATTTGGGTGGGGGTATCTATCCTCAGTGGACCACTATTGCCAAGACAATACTCAACCCTGTCGGAGAGAAAAGGAAAAGATTTTCCCAAGAGCAAGAGAGTGCTAGGAAGGATGTCGAGCGTGCCTTTGGTGTTTTGCAATCTCGATGGGGCATCGTTTGGTGTCCTGCTAATACTTGGAGCACGCAGAAACTATGGGAGGTGATGACTGCTTGTGTGATCATGCACAATATGATCGTAGAAGACGAGCGCCCGGAACGTCTGTACGATCAAGGCTTTCAGTTTCAGGGTGAGAATGTTGTGCCTGAGCATGGAGTAGCGGCAACATTTGAGCAGTTCACTCAGTTTCATGAAGACATGCGTGATTGGGAAACTCACGTGCAACTGCAAAATTATTTGGTTGAGCATATGTGGACTCATGTTGGCAACCAATAGATGTATCTTCTTTTACTCGTTTGCAAGACTATGTGAAACATTTTTATTTGTATTTGGCTTGTAGAACTATACTATTTATTTGGGCGGCTAAACTATTTTGCTTGTTAACATTTTCATTTCATAATATGTTTGAATGCAAATCAATGTAAAATTGGGCGGCCAACCAGCCACGCCTGCACATATGGGTCTGTGCGTTGGGCGCGCTGCCGACCCATATGAAAAACAGGGCGGACGCCGGGCGGGCGGCCGACCCAAACGGACAAAAAGTGGACGAAATCGTCGTCCGTTTGGGTCGGCCCATTGGAGTTGCTCTAAGCTCATAAACGATATATCTTTGATGCGTGATTAATAAAGCTACCCACGATGGCATTTCGTAAAAAAGAGATAAACTTAAGGTATGAGGGGGCAACATAGCAACTAGTTCAAACGAGCATCGACCCGAGGGTGTTGTTGTTTGCCGCCTCTCCGGTGCCACTTTCCATCTTGCTTCTTGTTGTTCACTTGTTCCATGTGGACTGGGGTACTGGATCATGGACCTACTTCTGCGAGCAAGGAACTTGATCAGTAAGATATGATGTAAGAACATTTACAGTCAGGCACCTCAAGCCTGCTTCATACGCTCGGGCGGGCCACTCAGCCACTGTCCAGCTGCAAAATTTTGAATTAGACGGACGCCTCAAATGGGCCTCAAACGCCCAGGCTGACCGGCACCCCTTGTATCCAGCCCAAATATGGGGCGGATATGGGGGCGTCTGTTGGAAATATGCCCTAGAGGCAATAATAAATTAGTTATTATTATTATATTTGCTTGTTCATGATAATCATTTATTATCCATGCTATAATTGTATTGATAGGAAACTCAGATACATGTGTGGGTACATAAACAACACCATGTCCCTAGTAAGCCTCTAATTGACTAGCTCGTTGATCAATAGATGGTTACGGTTTCCTGACCATGGACATTGGATGTCGTTGATAACGGGATCACATCATTAGGAGAATGATGTGATGGACAAGACCCAATCCTAAGCCTAGCACAAAGATCGTGTAGTTCGTATGCTAAAGCTTTTCTAATGTCAAGTATCATTTCCTTAGACCATGAGATTGTGCAACTCCCGGATACCGTAGGAATGCTTTGGGTGTACCAAACGTCACAACGTAACTGGGTGGCTATAAAGGTGCACTACGGGTATCTCCGAAAGTGTCTGTTGGGTTGGCACGAATCGAGACTGGGATTTGTCACTCCGGTTGACGGAGAGGTATCTCTGGGCCCACTCGGTAGGACATCATCATAATGTGCACAATGTGACCAAGGGGTTGATCACGGGATGATGTGTTATGGAACGAGTAAAGGGACTTGCCGGTATCGAGATTGAACAAGGTATCGGCATACCGACGATCGAATCTCGGGCAAGTACAATACCGCTAGACAAAGGGAATTGTATACGGGATTGATTGAATCCTCAACATCGTGGTTCATCCGATGAGATCATCGTGGAACATGTGAGAGCCAACATGGGTATCCAGATCCCGCTGTTAGTTATTGACCGGAGAACGTCTCGGTCATGTCTGCATGGTTCCCGAACCCGTAGGGTCTACACACTTAAGGTTTGATGACGCTAGGGTTATAGGGAATATATATATGTGGTTACCGAATGTTGTTCGGAGTCCCGGATGAGATCCCGGATGTCACGAGGAGTTCCGGAATGGTCCGAAGGTAAAGATTTATATATGGGAAGTCCTGTTTTGGTCACCGGAAAAGTTTCGGGTGTTATCGGTAATGTACCAGGACCATCGGGAGGGTCCCGGGGTCCACCAAGTGGGGGCACCGGCCCCCAGAGGGCTGCATGGGCCAAGTGTGGGAGGGGACCAACCCCAGGTGGGCTGGTGCGCCCCTCCCCCCCCCCACCAGGGCCCAAGGCGCCTAGGGTTTGGGGGAAACCCTAAAAGGGGGCGCCCCCTTGCCTTGGGGGGCAAGGCAACCCCTCTGGCCGCCGCCCCCTCCTCAGATTGGATCTGAGGGGGCCGGCCCCCCTCTCCCTTGCCCCTAAATATATGTGGGGGGTGGAAGGGCAGCATCACCCAAGTTCTGGCGCAGCCCTTCCCCTCTCCCAAGTCCTCCTCCTCTCCCGCGGTGCTTGGCGAAGCCCTGCAGGATTGCCACGCTCCTCCATCACCACCACGCTGTTGTGCTGCTGCTGGATGGAGTCTTACTCAACCTCTCCCTCTCTCCTTGCTGGATCAAGGCATGGGAGACATCACCGGGCTGCACGTGTGTTGAACGCGGAGGTGCCGTCCATTTGGCACTAGGATCTCCGGTGATTTGGATCACGAGGAGTACGACTCCTTCAACCCCGTTCTCTTGAACGCTTCCGCTTAGCGATCTACAAGGGTATGTAGATGCACTCCCCTCTCTCTCGTTGCTAGTCTCTCCATAGATAGATCTTGGTGACTCATAGGAAAATTTTGAATTTCTACTACGTTCCCCAACAGCGTTCGGGCGCACCCGGGCATGGCCGCCACGTCGAACCCGGCCCAGAATGGCCCACCCGACGCCACATATATTCCTTCCCATTCGCTTGCCGAAACAAACCCTAGCCACTTCACTACACTCCCCTCCGTCACCTGAGCTCACCTCCGGCCGTCTTCGGCATGGCAGACAGCGGATCTGAGTCCTTCACCTCCAGATCCGTCGACCCCGAGCTCATCCCACGCGGCCCCCAGGAGGAGATGACCGTCCGGATTGCGCTCCGCCACTCTCGGGAGGAGGCCCGTGCACGCCAGCGCTCGGACTCCTTTCGTCGGAAATCCATTGCGTTTGTCCAAATGGCGCATGGGTCCGTCGCTAGTGCAGCTTAGCTGCCTCGCTGCAGGTGATGCGGTCCGGCTGGCGTCCGAACGCGACGGCCAACGCAACACCTCCGTTGGCGCGTCAAGCATCGGGACGCACCATGGGCCTCGTCCGACGAGAACATGGCATGGTGTGCCTGTCATGCTAGGCACCGGACGCAGGAGGCGACGGCAGCTCTCATGGCGGTGAACGTTGGCGAGGCGGAGGCACATTCTTTGATGCCCCGTATGGCGCATCAATCCCGACACCGCAACCGCATCATGATGGACATCATCGGCTTGTCTCAGGACAGATCTGTCATCGATCTGACATCCACCGGCACCGTTCGGGTTTGGGCTCTGACAGGAAGAGTAGGGCATGGGAGACAGCGGCGCCTTGAGTCCCATGAGCCGGCTCATGTCCCATGCCCTACTCTACCTTGCCGGCGACCGGACCAACACTCTGGGGAGCGCAGCCGACCACTAGACATGGCCATGGCAGAACCGAGCAAGCTCCGGTCAGGTTAGGTTCATGTTGCATGTAATAATATGGATTTGAGGTATCCGGTTGTAGAATGAAATACTTGAGGCGTTTGAGGGGCCAGATTTGCCCATCGCGGTTGTAGATGCTCTAAGGGCATCTCCAACAAAGACCCGCAAACCTCTCGCATGTGTCGTCTAGCCCGTGGAAGTCATCCAATGCGGGCATGTACCGGTCAGTGAAGTGGTCCGGACTTGTTTTCTCCCACAAACCGGAGATAAACATGAGGGCTTCACGAGAGTCTGGACTGCTCCTAAGCCCGCTTCCGACCATCCTGGCCCACCAAAACCCCTTCTCCTGCGCCCGCGCGCGTTCCTGTCCGAAACGGTCAGCTAGCTAGCCCCCATATTCATGCCTAGCCAGACCGGACACGACTGCTCACTGGCATCGACATTGAAGCGGCATGGCGGTCGAGAGAGGGCGCCAGCCGAGAGGGTGCTGCCCACGCAATGATGACCCACAAGTATATGGGGTCAATTATAGCCTTTCCGATAAGTAAGAGTATTGAACCCAACGAGGAGCGGAAGGAAATGACAAGTGGTTTTCAGCAAGGTAATGTCTGTAAGTGCTAAAATTATAAGTAGCGGAGTAGTTTGATAGCAAGATAATTTGTAACGAGCAAGTAACGATAGTAGTAACAAAAGTGCAACAAGGTAGCCCAATCCTTTTGAGGCAAAGGACAAGCCAAAACGGTCTCTTATGATAAGTAAAGTGTTCTTGAGGGTACACGGGAATTTCATCTAGTCACTTTCATGATGTTGGCTTAATTCATGTTCGCTATTTTGATAATTTGGTATGTGGGTGAACCGGTGCTTAGGTGCTGTTCTTACTTGAGCAAACCTCCTACTTATGAATAACCCTCTCGCAAGCATCCGCAACTACGAGAAAAGTATTAAGAATAAATTCTAACCATAGCATTAAACTTTTGGATCCAATCGGTCCCTTACGGAATAGCGCATAAACTGGGGTTTAAGCTTCTGTCACTCTCGCAACCCATCATCTAATAACTACTCCCCAAGGCATTCCCTTAGGCCCAAATATGGTGAAGTGTCATGTAGTCAACATTCACATGATAGCACTAAGAGAATGACAACATACATATAATCAAAATATCGAACACATATCAAGTTCACATGATTACTTGCAACATGATTTCTCACGTGACCTCAAGAACGAAAGTAACTACTCATAGATGATAATCATGCTCAAGATCATAGGGATATTAAATAGCATAATGGATCTGAACATATAATCTTCCACCAAATAAACCATATAGTAATCAACTACAAGATGTAATCAACACTACTAGTCACCACAAGCACCAATCTATAGTTCTGATACAAAGATCGAACACAAGAGATGAACTAGGGTTTGAGAGGAGTTGGTGTTGTTGAAGATGTTGATGAAGATAGCCCTCACCAAGATGGGAGAGTTTGTTGGTGATGATGATGACGACGATTTCTCCCTCCGGGAGGGAAGTTCCCCCGGCGGAATCGCTCCACCGGAGGGCAAAAGTGCTCCTGCCCAAGTTCTGCCTCGAGGCGGCGGCGCTTCGTACCGAAATTCCTCTCCCTAATTATTTTAGGTCAAAATGACTTATATACCAGAAGATGGGCACCTGAGGTGGGCCGAGGAGGGCAGCACCCACCAGGGCGCGCTTGGGCCTCCTGGCGCACCCATGTGGGTTGTGCCCACCTGGTGCCCCCCTCTGGTACTTATTTGCTCCAATAATTCTTAAATACTCCATAATAAATCCTCGTGGAGTTTCATCTCATTTGGAGTTGTGCAGAATAGGTAGCTTGACATAGCTTTTTCAGGTCCAGATTTCCCGCTGCCAGAATTCTCCCCCTTTGTGTATACCTTGCATATTCTGAGCGAAAAGGCATTATAATTACTTCAAAAAGCATTATTATACAATAAAACATCATAAATAACTATAGGAAAACATGATGCAAAATGGACATATCACGCAACTTCCCGGTGCAGGCAACTGCCGCGTGTTCAAACGACACGATGGCCACCCGTCCGTCCATCTGGCGCCCGCATTGATGGCACGTGGTTCCCGAGGCGTCTCCCCGGTGTCACTTGTCCGTCCCTGGGCCGCCCACTAGTGCTATATAAATCGCTGCCCTAGTGCCCCAGCCATAGCCATAGTCATCCCTCTCCGCACCACTCCCCGTCATGGATCCCCCAGCCGCCAAAGCTCTCTGGGACGGGCTGATGTCATAGCAAAAGAAGGAGATGGCCGCCATTGCTGATGAATGGTAGGCTAGTAGGCAGCCAAAGGAGGACGATGGCTGCAAATGGAGGACACCTCCTCCGACGATCTAGGGCTAGTGCCACCCTCTTCCTCCACTCCACCCTCGTCGGTGCATTGCACCATGACCAACGACGAGACCTGTGTCCAATATATGGACATGGTGCGGGAGGAGCAGGAGGAATAGTTCTAGGAGACGCAGGCTAATGCCAACTATTCCCTCTGTTCCTAAATATAAGTCTTTGTAGAGATTCCACTAGGTGGACTACATACAGAGCAAAATGAGTGAATCTACACTTAAAATGTATCTATAAACATCCGTATGTGGTTCATAGTGGAATCTCTACAAAGTCTTATATTTAGGTATGGAGGGAATACAACCACAACCTCCTCCAAGAGCATCTACGGGCAGAGGAGGAGATCATCACCAGCAGGGTGATCGTGCTAGATGCAGACCCGATAGAGCAGGAGGCGTTGCTCGACTCCTACCGCACTGCCCGCGAGATCCGCCTCGCCGGCTGGCAGTACCGCCAACTGGGGGCGGAGGTGGCTGCTGTCGGTGTCAAAACCGGCGGATCTCGGGTAGGGGGTCCCGATCTGTGCGTCTTAGGCTGATGGTAACAGGAAGCAAGGGACACAATGTTTACCCAGGTTCGGGCCCTCTCGATGGAGGTAAAACCCTACTTCCTGCCTGATTAATATTGAAGATATGTGTAGTACAAGAGTAGATCTACCACGAGATCGTAGAGGCTAAACCCTAAGAGCTAGCCTATGATGGTATGGTTGTAATTGTGATCGGCCTTCTAAGGACCATCCTCTCCGGTTTATATAGACACCGGAGAGGGATAGGGTTTACATGGAGTCAGTTACAAGGAAGGAAACATAATATCCGGATCACCAAGCTTGTCTTCCACGCAAAGGAGAGTCCCATCCGGACACGGGCCGAAGTCTTGAGTCTTGTATCTTCACGCTTCAATAGTCCGGACGATGTATACAGTCCAACTGTCCGGATACCCCCTAATCCAGGACTCCCTCAGCAGCCCCTGAACCAGGCTTCAATGACGATGAGTCCGGCGCGCAGTTTTGTCTTCGGCATTGCAAGGCGGGTTCCTCCTTCTAAATACTCCAAGGTTATTATCGAACACGTAGACCGTGTCCGGATCTGCAAGATGATCTTCACGCACCATTGTAGGGAACATAGCATAAATCCATTATGCTGGCGATTTTTGTACGTCGTGCCCTTACATCATGGCCTGGTCCAACACGAACCGACATTTCCTGCTCCACCTCAACTCGCGTTGCAAGGCGGTTTTATTGGCACGTCCTACCAAAGCAGAGATCGTGTTCCTCTCATTACGGGATCTTTCATCAATATGGGCGTGTGTGACCCCACGGCGACCGTTGGTATAACTCCGTGTATTTTTAGATAAATCTCAGGTGCTCACGCTGAGGACTCTTGATAATCATCCCTTTTATAAAGGGGCCGAGGCCTACGCCTCTTTTCCACCTCTCCTGCTTCTTCTTGCACCTCGAGCTCCAGCACTCAAAACCTAAGCTCCAACACCCCAGATCCTCCAGTATGTTCGGATCCGACGCAAAAGGCCGGTGGGTGGCCTCCTCGATTCAAGAGGAGGACATTATGAAGCTTAGGGAGGTCGGATACCTGACTGCCGATATGCAGCACCGGCTTCCTGCCCCGAGGCAAGTCATCCCTACTCCGGAGCTCAATGAGAGTGTTGTGTTCGTTCCTCACTTCCTCCAAGGCCTGGGCCTCACCCTCGACCCCTTTGTGCGGGGGCTCATGTTCTACTATGGGTTGGATTTTCATGATCTGGCTCCAGACGCCATCCTCCATATCTCATCGTTCATTATCGTGTGCGAGGCTTTTCTCCACGTCTCCCCACACTTCGGCTTATGGCTCAAGACCTTCAATGTGAAGTCGAAGATGATCGAGGGGCGACATGCGGAGTGCGGAGGTGCTATAATAAGCCGGAACGCTGATGCCCCATGGCCAGAGGGTTCTTTCTCGGAAGTATCCGATGTGTGGCAACGGAGGTGGTTTTATGCTACAGCTCCCAGAGGCACAAAGTGGGTAGCCGCCCCCGCGTTCCGCTCGGGCCCTCCATCACAGTTGGCGTCTTGGACCGACGTAGGACGGAATTATGGGCCTGCTAGCGATGTACCAGAACTGCAGAATCGCATCCGGGAGCTTATTGAGAGGGACATAAATCTTGTCAGCATAATGCAAGTGATGCTAATCCGACGGACGTTGCCGTGCAAACGTCGGCCTCTCCGGATGTGGGAGTTTAATCCGGAGTGTCCGCGGACTATTAAGCACTTCTTCGGCCTGAAGCTCGAAGGGATATGTAAATTATTCTTCAGACCACAAGTAAAGTGCCCGGACACCATCGAGGATGCGGGCCTAAGCTGCAATCGCCTAGATGCCCAAGTAAGTGACCTTAAAGCCGGACACTTCATTTTTATTTATCATAACTATTATTTTGAAAATCCCTCCGTGGCCAGGAATTGCTCAACAAAGCGGAGAGAATCAGGTGTCCGGCGCCACTTCCTGAAGGCTCGCCTGGTCCAACCATTGCAAAGATGCTTGACCGGGCGCTTAGCAAAATCCCCTCAGGGAAAGGCGAAGGAAAGGGCAGTGAAGCCGAACTCCACGCACTACGCATCCAGACCGGGGGAATCGCTACCTCTCCTATGGAGGATAGTCGAGAAGGGGAGGTTAAAGCCTCCTCCCCACGCGGGAAGAAGAGGGCCGCCTTCGAAGACTTGGAGGCGGAGATGCCCAAGCAAGGGAAGAAGGTATCACCAGGGGGCTCTACCGCGACGGGTACCCTCACCGCATCGTGCCCACCAACGGGCCAGCCCACCGAGCTGTAAGTTGATCGTTAATTCGAAGGTATGGTGTTTCTCCGAGATCCATAACCGGGACTTCGTCTTTTGCAGTCCGGCGAGCAGCTCTTCTCAACAGAGTTCGTCTTCAGGGGATCTTCTTCCGGAGATGATGGAGAGTGAGACCCTACCCACCTCTACGCCTCATGAAGCGGGCAACACTGAGGTGTCGTCACGGAGGAGTCCGGACCTGTCGAAGCCGGAGGCTAACACGTCAGTCGCCCTGAGCCCGGAGCATTTGGCTCCCACCGAGGGCGATGAGAAGGGTCCGACACAGTTCGATGTCCGGCCGGACCTACTGATGGGCCTTCTGGAGCGAGCCGCGCTCTCGGAGGAGCACCGCTCTTTAATGAGCATGGTGCTCATGAAGATTTCATCCGCTACCAGTGGTTTGAATGAGGCATTTACAAGCCTGCTCAAAGGCTTTGAGGTATGTAGTGAAAATACACTATTTTTTGGTTGTGAAGTACACGCTAGGTGTGCTCCCTGTGGATAGTAGCCCCTGAGACTCTGGTTGCCCGCCATAGGCGGCAAACGGGGGATCATATAGTAATGGCTGCGCTGTACATGTGCGCAGCTATATAAGGATCCGGTAGCCGACCAGTCTGTTGAAGTTGCCGAACTAAGGAGGCAGATCGGATCTATTGACGCCGATATCACGCTGGTGAACTAATGGCTGGAGGAGTCACAGGGTATGTGCTCTGCTTCCCTTATTATGATATATAGGAAAATGCGAGAGGGGTATAATGTTAATGCAATGTGTTTGTACCGTAGATGGTGCTGCTGCCGTGGAGGTCCTGAGAGCGGAATTTGCTCAAGCCAAGGAACAAGCTCAGGCTAGCAATGCGGCTGCCCAAAAGGCGGCCGAAGAATTGAGAGCCGAACAGGCTGCTCATCGCTGAAGCAAGGAGAAGATAGCCAAAATGGCTGAGGAGTTGAAAAATGCCGCCGACCGGTATGTACTCCTGGAAAAGGAAAATAAGGTAAGTTCGGCCGAGATGGACAAGGCACTTAATGCCGCCAAGGAGATGCGGACCGAGATCCGGGGTATGCGGGAGGAGCTCCAACAGGCCGACAAGATCGTGGCTGGGGGCTCCTACTTACTGCGGACGAAGTTCTTGGATCCGAAGTATGCTCCCCTGGCTGGGCGCTTGAGTCCTGTAGACGCATATGTGGATCTGGCGAATAGTACAACTGACGCTATCAAGTTCTTCGAGGGTCAAGGTGATAAAGAAGTGGAGAAGCTTTTCTGGTCGCAGTTCAATGCTCCCTCTCGCCCGCTGCCGCTAAATGAGAAGGTGACTGCTATGGCGGAGCTCCACAGGCTGTCCGGGCTTGCAATGCGGTCTGTAATAGACCATCTTTGGCCGAAGGGGCCTAAGCCGGACAACTATTTTGGTTTGGTGTAGCAATTCCTTGGGGCCGTGTCTTGGATTGACGCCATGAGAAGGTCGGCGTGCATAGAAGGTGCGCGGATGGCTCTTGCCCGCGTAAAAGCCTATTGGATGGATATGGAGGCCACTATTGTAGCGACCCAGGATCCGGCGGGAAGCCAATATCCGGCCGGGCACTACTTGGTGCAGGTCACAGAAGGTGCCGCCTGATAGAAGCGCAGTGCTCGAAGAATATCTTGTTCGAATGATAAGTCGAATCATTATAAAAAACAATGTTTATTTTGATTATGAGGCTGTATTTATACTTTTTGCCCCGAAGTATGATTGTGTCCCCTTTGCGGCCGTTTTTATATATATATGAGTAGTCCGAAAGTTAGCAGTCATTGGCTTCAGCCCCCACGCATACAATGCGGGGGTGTTCGCGAGAAATATGCTTAATCACACTTGATCCAACGTCTTGGTCCGTGAAGGAGGTGATCACACGTCGAACTAGGCAACCGGACTATATAGCTGTAACACTTTCGCTCAGCCATGGGGTTCTAAAGGTGGGGCTACTATGTAGCCCCTGGTACATTCGCGTGCATCCGAATACGGGCGTGTATGTACATGGCCGGGAAATGGCCCTTCATTAATACAGAGGAATCCTTAAAGATTCCGGTGAGTCTTCGAGTGGTTGAACAGTCTCTCGCTGTATCATGACAGTCAGTTTTCGGCTTTCTCTACTGAGGCGCTCATCCGGAATAACCAGGGCACAATCGCAATAGTTCTCCTTTGGCCTGCCTTAGCCGATAATAACGGAACATAAGGCGACAAACCCAGGAGTCGGGCAAACCCAACATTTGACCAAAGACATGATTCGGAGCTGATGCATATAAAGCCAAACTCGTGACGCCGAACACTCCCGAAGGTGTTTGGGCTTTATAACAGAAGATGGGCTCAAGAATGCCCATTCATTATGAACCCTGTGTTTCTAGGTACGTGCGGTAATCTGTCGTGGCGAAATGCCAATAACGACAGTATCCTCTGTGGGTATGGAACTCATGGGATGGTTTAAACAACAAGAGGCAATAGAAAAGGTTTACACAGGGGCTTAATCTAAAAAGAAACCTGTTGAACGGGGCCCTGCTGCATGTTTGCGCCTTTGTCTCCGTTGTGTCGTATCCTGGAAGGGTATCGCGCGAACGTTGTCTGTGGAAAAAGGAAAATCATAGGAGAGTACAATGTAAGTATGCGATGGATAGTAAAAGTGTAAGATGTTGGCCCGCCAATAAGGTTGAGCCAAGTGTGGGGCTGTATTAAATATTTATAGCCCCTGGTTTCCGCTATGGGATTACATATATGGTGCCCTGGTTGAACTGTATCCGGGCTACCGGACTCGTCTAACCGTGTCTGTGGTCTTAATGACCAGTCATGTTTTTGATATTTGGAGGCCGCTTATAGTCCGGCCACCAGGGCCGTCGCGTGTTCCTCTGCGCGTGAAGAGCGCTCTGTGATTCCGCTAACGGTGATGACGCCACGTGGACCGGGCATTTTGAGTGTAAGGTAGCCATAGTGCGGCAATGCGTTGAAGCGGGCGAAGGCCATTCTTCCAAGCAATGCATGATAGCTGCTTTGGAAGGGTGCGATGGTGAAGAGTAGTTCTTCGCTTCTGGAGTTGCCTGGGGAGCCGAATGTTACTTCCAGCAAGACGGAGCCCCTGCCGTAGGCTTCAACGCCTGGTATCACCCCTTCAAAGGCGGTGTTGCTTTGGCTAATTCTGGATGGGTTTATCCCCATTCTGCAGACATTGTCCTTGTATATTAAATTGAGACTACTGCTGCCATCCATGAGGACACGGGTGAGACGGTATCCGTCGATTATTGGGTCAAGCACCAATGCTTGTGATCCTCCGCGCCGAATACTAGTTCGGTCGTCCATGTGATCGATAGTGATCGGACGAGACATCCAGTAGTCAGATGTTGGTACGATGGGCTCTACATCGTGCGCATCTCTGAGCGCGCGTTCATGCCTTCTCGTGAATGTGTGAGTCGCGTGGATCATGTTTACTATTTTAACCTCTGGCGGGAATTTTTCTGTCCCCCGGTGTTCGGCTGGCGAGGTTCGTCCTCGTCTTCACTTGGTGTTCTCCTCCCCTTGTGTTCGGCATTTAATTTGCCGGCCTGCTTGAAGACCCAGCATTCTCTATGAATGTGGTTCGCAGGTTTCTCCGGGGTGCCATGAGTTTG
Source organism: Triticum dicoccoides (assembly GCF_002162155.2). Taxonomy (NCBI): domain Eukaryota; kingdom Viridiplantae; phylum Streptophyta; class Magnoliopsida; order Poales; family Poaceae; genus Triticum; species Triticum dicoccoides. The sequence goes on along the minus strand of NC_041385.1, from coordinate 796,341,742 downwards.
GCATAGTCTGTCCAAGACTCTGTTCAGACCGGACGGTCCCTCTTTACTACCTTTAAGTGGCTTCTTTTGCTGATCAGGTCGAGAGCCCCTGAATCCGGCATTGACCGTTGTGTTATCCAGGCTCTCTTCCTTATTTTGGCGTTTGTTTTTATTATGCCGCGGCTTCCCGTTGCCATCCCTTATTTCGGATGTGCTGGGGTCGCTGGTGCCTTTACGGGCTAGCCAGCTATCTTCACCCGTGCAAAAGCGGGTCATAAGGCTTTGTTAAGGCCGCCATTGTCCTTGGCTTTTCTTGGTCGAGGTGTCTGGCAAGCCATTCATCACAGATGCTGTGTTTGAATGCCGCTAAGGCTTCAGCGTCTGGACAATCGACAATTTGATTCTTCTTAGTGAGGAATCTGTTCCAAAGCGTGCGGGCGGACTCTCCGGGCTGTTGGATTATGTGACTTAGATCGTCTGCATCCAGAGGCCGGACATAAGTCCCTTGAAAATTGGCCCTGAAAGCGTCTTCGAGTTCCTCCCAACTTTCAACTGAGTTTTCGGGGAGGCTTTTCAACCAGTGTCGAGCTGGTCCCTTCAGCTTGAGGGGAAGGTATTTGATGGCGTGGAGGTCATCCCCATGAGCCATGTGAATATGCAAGATAAAATCCTCGATCCAGACCCCTGGGTCTGTCGTTCCGTCGTATGCCTCTATATTCAAAGGTTTAAAACCTTGTGGGAATTCATGGTCCAGTACTTCTTCGGTGAAGCACAGGGGGTGAGCAGCCCCTCTGTATCTGGATGCGTTGTGGCTGTTGTTGTGTCCGGAGTTTATTCTGAACTAGTATTTGGCTTGTATGAGCGTTATCCATGCCAGGTGTTATACCGGTAGCTTCAGGTGGTATTCATGTTTGGCATATGCCAGCTCTGACCGAAATCTTTGGGGACGATTCTGTATTACAATTTGGTGGAGGAACTTTGGGACATCCTGTTGGAAATATGCCCTAGAGGCAATAATAAAAGTATTATTATATTTCATTGTTCATGATAATTGTCTTTTATTCATGCTATAACTGTATTATCCGGAAATCGTAATACACGTGTGAATACTTAGACCACACAATGTCCCTGGTAAGCCTCTAGTTGACCAGCTCGTTGTGATCAACAGATAGTCATGGTTTCCTGACTATGGACATTGGATGTCGTTGATAACGGGATCACATCATTAGGAGAATGATGTGATGGACAAGACCCAATCCTAAGCATAGCATAAAAGATCGTGTAGTTCGTTTTGCTAGAGCTTTGCAAGTGTCAAGTATCTCTTCCTTCGACCATGAGATCGTGTAACTCCCGGATACCGTAAGAATGCCTTGGGTGTACCAAACGTCACAACGTAACTGGGTGACTATAAAGGTACATTACAGGTATCTCCGAAAGTAGCTGTTGGGTTGACACGGATCGAGACTGGGATTTGTCACTCCGTATGACGGAGAGGTATCTCTGGGCCCACTCGGTAATGCATCATCATATTGAGCTCAATGTGACCAAGGTGTTGGACACGGGATCATGCATTACGGTACTAGTAAAGTGACTTGCCGGTAACGAGACTGAACAAGGTATTGGGATACCGACGATCGAGTCTCGGGCAAGTAACGTACCGATTGACAAAGGGAATTGCATACAGGGTTTGATCGAATCCTCGACATAGTGGTTCATCCGATGACAACATCGAGGAGCGTGTGGGAGCCATCATGGGTATCCAGATCCCGCTGATGGTTATTGACTGAGAGAGTCTCGGTCATGTCTGCATGTCTCCCGAACCCGTAGGGTCTACACACTTAAGGTTCAGTTACGCTAGGGTTATAGGGATATGTATATGCAGTAACCCGAATGTTGTTCGGAGTCCCGGATGAGATCCCGGACGTCACGAGGAGTTCCGGAATGGTTCGGAGGTAAAGATTTATGGGAAGTCCTGTTTCGGGCATCGGGACAAGTTTCGGGGTTATCGGTATTGTACCGGGACCACCGGAAGGGTCCCAGGGGTCCACCGGGTGGGTCCACCTGTCCCGGGGGGCCACATGGGCTGTAAGGGGGTGCGCCTTGGCCTAATGGGCCAAGGGCACCAGCCCCACAAAGGCCCATGCGCCTAGGGTTCAAGGGGGCAAGAGTCCTAGGAGGGTAAGGCACCTCCTAGGTGCCTTGGGGGGAGGGAAAACCCCCCTTGGCCGCCGCACCCCCTAGGAGATTGGATCTCCTAGGGCCGGCCACCCCCCCTTGGCACCCCTATATATAGTGGGGGGAGAGGAGGGACTTCATACCTGAACGCCCTGGCCTTTGGTTGCCTCCTTCTCCCTCCCCAACACCTCCTCCACCTCCATAGTGCTTAGCGAAGCTCTGCCGGAGTACTGCAGCTCCATCAACACCACGCCGTCGTGCTGCTGCTGGTGCCATCTCCCTCGACCTCTCCTCCCTTCCTTGCTGGATCAAGAAGGAGGAGACGTGGCTGTTCCGTACGTGTGTTGAACGCGGAGGTGCCGTCCGTTCGGCGCAGGTCATCGGTGATTTGGATCACGTCGAGTACGACTACATCATCACCTTGCAAGCTTCCGCACGCGATCTACAAGTGGTATGTAGATGCAAACTCTCTCCCTAGACTCATTGCTTAGATGAACTCATAGATGGATCTTGGTGAAATCGTAGGAAAAATTTTAATTTTCTGCAACGTTCCCCAACAGTGGCATCATGAGCTAGGTCTATGCGTAGTTCTCTTTGCACGAGTAGAACACAACTTTGTTGTGGGCGTGGATTTTGTCATCTTACTTGCCTCTACTAGTCTTTTCTTGCTCAACGGTATTGTGGGATGAAGCGGCCTGGACCAACCTTACACGTACACTTACGTGAGACCGGTTCCACCGATTGACATGCACATGTTGCATAAGGTGGCTGGCGGGTGTCTGTCTCTCCCACCTTAGTTGGAGCGGAATCGATGAACAGGGCCCTTCTGAAGGGTAAATAGAAGTTGACAAAATCACGTTGTGGTGATTCGTAGGTAAGAAAACGTTCTTGCTAGAACCCAATTGCAGCCACGTAAAAGATGCAACAACAATTAGAGGACGTCTAACTTGTTTTTGCAGCGATTGATCATGTGATGTGATATGGCCAGAAGTTGTGATGAATGATGAATTGTGATGTATGAGATCATGTTCTTTGTAATAGGATTCACGACTTGCATGTCGATGAGTATGACAACCGGCAGGAGCCATAGGAGTTGTCATTATTTTTTGTATGACCTGCGTGTCATTGAATAACGTCATGTAAACTACTTTACTTTATTGCTAAACGTTAGTCATAGAAGTAGAAGTAGTCGTTGGCGTGACAACTTCATGAAGACACGATGATGGAGATCATGATGATGGAGATCATGGTGTCAAGCCGGTGACAAGATGATCATGGAGCTCCGAAGATGAAGATCAATGGAGCTATATGATATTGGCCATATCATGTCACAACTATATAATTGCATGTGATGTTTATTATGTATTATGCATCTTGTTTACTTAGGACGACGGTAGTAAATAAGATGATCCCTTATAAAATTTCAAGAAGTGTTCTCCCCTAACTGTGCACCGTTGCTACAGTTCGTCGTTTCTAAGCACCACGTGATGATCGGGTGTGATGGATTCTTACGTTCACATACAACGGGTGTAAGACAGTTTTACACAGCGAAAACACTTAGGGTTAACTTGACGAGCCTAGCATGTGCAGACATGGCCTCGGAACACGGAGACCGAAAGGTCGAACACGAGTCGTATGGAAGATACGATCAACATGAAAATGTTCACCGACGATGACTAGTCCGTCTCACGTGATGATCGGACACGGGCTAGTCGACTCGGATCGTGTAACACTTAGATGACTAAAGGGATGTTTAATCTAAGTGGGAGTTCATAATTTGATTAGAACTTTATTATCATGAACTTAGTCTAAAACCTTTGCAAATATGTCTTGTAGATCAATGGCCAACGCTAATGTCAACATGAACTTCAACGCGTTCCTAGAGAAAACCAAGCTGAAAGATGATGGCAGCAACTATACGGACTGGGTCCGGAACCTGAGGATCATCCTCATAGCTGCCAGGAAACAGTATGTCCTAGAAGGACCGCTAGGTGACGCTCCCGTCCCAGAGAACCAAGACATTATGAATGCTTGGCAGTCTCGCGCTGATGATTACTCCCTCGTTCAGTGTGGCATGCTTTACAGCTTAGAACCGGGGCTCCAAAAGCATTTTGAGCATCACGGAGCATATGAGATGTTCGAAGAGCTGAAACTAGTTTTCCAAGCTCATGCCCGGGTCGAGAGATATGATGTCTCCGACAAGTTCTACAGTTGTAAGATGGAGGAAAACAGTTCTGTCAGTGAGCACATCCTGAAGATGTCTGGGTTGCACAACCGTATGACCCAGCTGAACATTAACCTCCCAGATGAGGCGGTCATTGACAGAATCCTCCAGTCGCTCCCACCAAGCTACAAGAGCTTTGTGATGAACTACAACATGCAGGGAATGGAAAAGACCATTCCTGAAGTGTTCTCGATGCTGAAGTCAGCAGAGGCTGAAATCAAGAAAGAACATCAAGTGTTGATGGTCAATAAGACCACTAAGTACAAGAAGGGCAAGGGTAAGAAGAACTTCAAGAAGGACGGCAAAGATGTTGCCGCGCCTGGTAAGCCAGTTACCGGGAAGAAGTCAAAGAATGGACCCAAGCCTGAGACTGAGTGCTTTTATTGCAAGGGGAAGGGTCACTGGAAGCGGAACTGCCCCAAATACTTAGCGGATAAGAAGGCCGGCAACACCAAAGGTATATTTGATATACATGTGATTGATGTGTACCTTACCAGTAATCGTAGTAACTCCTGGGTATTTGATACCGGTGCCGTTGCTCATATTTGTAACTCACAGCAGGAGCTGCGGAATAAACGGAGACTGGCAAAGGACGAGGTGACGATGCGCGTCGGGAATGGTTCCAGAGTCGATGTGATCGCCGTCGGCACGCTGCCTCTACATTTACCTACAGGATTAGTTTTGAACCTTAATAATTGTTATTTAGTGCCAAGTTTGAGCATGAACATTGTATCAGGATCTCGTTTAATACGAGATGGCTACTCATTTAAGTCTGAGAATAATGGTTGTTCGATTTATATGAGAGATATGTTTTATGGTCATGCTCCGATGGTCAATGGTTTATTCTTAATGAATCTCGAGCGTAATATTACACATGTTCATAGTGTAGATGCCAAAAGATTTAAAGTTGATAACGATAGTCCCACATACTTGTGGCACTGCCGCCTTGGTCACATTGGTGTCAAGCGCATGAAGAAGCTCCATGCCGATGGACTTTTAGAGTCTCTTGATTATGAATCATTTGACACATGCGAACCATGCCTCTTGGGCAAAATGACCAAGACTCCGTTCTCCGGAACAATGGAGCGAGCAACCAACTTGTTGGAAATCATACATACCGATGTGTGCGGTCCAATGAGCGTTGAGGCTCGCGGAGGATATCGTTATGTTCTCACTCTCACAGATGACTTGAGTAGATATGGGTATGTCTACTTAATGAAACACAAGTCTGAGACCTTTGAAAAGTTCAAGGAATTTCAGAATGAGGTGGAGAATCAACGTGACCGAAAGATAAAATTCTTACGATCAGATCGTGGAGGAGAATACTTAAGTCACGAATTTGGTACACACTTAAAGAAATGTGGAATCGTTTCACAGCTCACGCCGCCTGGAACACCTCAGCGAAACGGTGTGTCCGAACGTCGTAATCGCACTCTATTGGATATGGTGCGGTCTATGATGTCTCTTACCGATTTACCGCTATCATTTTGGGGATACGCTCTAGAGACAGCTACATTCACTTTAAACAGGGCACCGTCTAAATCCGTTGAGACGACACCGTATGAATTATGGTTTGGAAAGAAACCTAAGCTGTCGTTTCTAAAAGTTTGGGGATGCGAAGCTTATGTCAAGAAACTTCAACCTGAAAAGCTCGAACCCAAGTCGGAAAAATGCGTATTCATAGGATACCCTAAGGAAACTATAGGGTATACCTTCTACTTAAGATCCGAAGGCAAGATCTTTGTTGCCAAGAACGGATGCTTTCTGGAAAAAGAGTTTCTCTCGAAAGAAGTAAGTGGGAGGAAAGTAGAACTCGATGAAGTACTACCTCTTGAGCGGGATAGTGACACAGCACAGGAAACCGTTCCTGTGATGCCCACACCAACTGAAGAGGAAAACCATGATAATGATCAAAGTACTTCGGATCAAGTTACTGCTGAACTTCGTAGGTCCACAAGGACACGTTCCGCACCAGAATGGTACGGCAACCCTGTCCTGGAAATCATGTTGTTAGACAACAATGAACCTTCGAACTATGAAGAAGCAATGACGGGCCCGGATTCCAACAAATGGCTTGAAGCCATGAAATCCGAGATAGAATCCATGTATGAAAACAAAGTATGGACTTTGACAGACTTGCCCGATGATCGGCGAGCGATAGAAAACAAATGGATCTTTAAGAAGAAGACGGACGCGGATGGTAATGTTACCATCTATAAAGCTCGACTTGTCGCTAAGGGTTATCGACAGGTTCAAGGGATTGACTACGACGAGACATTCTCTCCCGTAGCGAAGCTAAAATCCGTCCGAATCATGTTAGCAATTGCCGCATACTATGATTATGAGATATGGCAGATGGACGTCAAAACAGCATTCCTTAACGGGCATCTTAAGGAAGAACTGTATATGATGCAGCCGGAAGGTTTTGTCGATCCTCGGAATGCTAACAAAGTATGCAAGCTCCAGCGATCCATGTATGGACTGGTGCAAGCATCTCGGAGTTGGAACATTCGCTTTAGATGATCAAAGCGTTTGGGTTTATGCAGACTTATGGAGAAGCCTGCGTTTACAAGAAAGTGAGTGGGAGCTCTGTAGCATTTCTCATATTATATGTAGATGACATACTCCTGATGGGAAATAATATAGAATTTCTGGACAGCATTAAGGCCTACTTGAATAAGTGTTTTTCAATGAAGGACCTTGGAGAAGCTGCTTATATATTAGGCATCAAGATCTATAGAGATAGATCGAGACGCCTCATAGGTCTTTCACAAAGCACATACCTTGATAAGATTTTGAAGAGATTCAGAATGGATCAGTCCAAGAAGGGGTTCTTGCCTGTATTACAAGGTATGAGACTGAGCTCAGCTCAGTCACCGACCACGGCAAAAGATAAAGAAGAGATGAGTGTCATCCCCTATGCTTCAGCCATAGGATCTATTATGTATGCCATGCTGTGCACCAGACCCGATGTAAACCTTGCCGTAAGTTTGGTAGCAAGATACCAAAGTAATCCCGGCAAGGAACACTGGACAGCGGTCAAGAATATCCTGAAGTACCTGAAAAGGACAAAGGACATGTTTCTCGTTTATGGAGGAGACGAAGAGCTCGTCGTAAAGGGTTACGTCGACGCTAGCTTCGACTCAGATCTGGATGACTCTAAGTCACAAACCGGATACGTGTATATGTTGAATGGTGGAGCAGTAAGCTGGTGCAGCTGCAAGCAGAGCGTCGTGGCGGGATCTACGTGTGAAGCGGAGTACATGGCAGCCTCGGAGGTAGCACATGAAGCGATTTGGGTGAAGGAGTTCATCACCGACCTAGGAGTCATACCCAATGCGTCGGGGCCGATCAACCTCTTCTGTGACAACATTGGAGCTATTGCCCTCGCAAAGGAGCCCAGGTTTCACAAGAAGACCAGGCACATCAAGCGTCGTTTCAACTCCATCCGTGAAAATGTTCAAGATGGAGACATAGAGATTTGCAAAGTGCACACGGATCTGAATGTCGCAGATCCGCTGACTAAACCTCTCTCGCGTGCAAAACATGATCAACACCAGAACTCTATGGGTGTTCGATTCATCACAATGTAACTAGATTAGTGACTCTAGTGCAAGTGGGAGACGGTTGGAAATATGCCCTAGAGGCAATAATAAAAGTATTATTATATTTCATTGTTCATGATAATTGTCTTTTATTCATGCTATAACTGTATTATCCGGAAATCGTAATACACGTGTGAATACTTAGACCACACAATGTCCCTGGTAAGCCTCTAGTTGACCAGCTCGTTGTGATCAACAGATAGTCATGGTTTCCTGACTATGGACATTGGATGTCGTTGATAACGGGATCACATCATTAGGAGAATGATGTGATGGACAAGACCCAATCCTAAGCATAGCATAAAAGATCGTGTAGTTCGTTTTGCTAGAGCTTTGCAAGTGTCAAGTATCTCTTCCTTCGACCATGAGATCGTGTAACTCCCGGATACCGTAAGAATGCCTTGGGTGTACCAAACGTCACAACGTAACTGGGTGACTATAAAGGTACATTACAGGTATCTCCGAAAGTAGCTGTTGGGTTGACACGGATCGAGACTGGGATTTGTCACTCCGTATGACGAAGAGGTATCTCTGGGCCCACTCGGTAATGCATCATCATATTGAGCTCAATGTGACCAAGGTGTTGGACACGGGATCATGCATTACGGTACGAGTAAAGTGACTTGCCGGTAACGAGACTGAACAAGGTATTGGGATACCGACGATCGAGTCTCGGGCAAGTAACGTACCGATTGACAAAGGGAATTGCATACAGGGTTTGATCGAATCCTCGACATAGTGGTTCATCCGATGACAACATCGAGGAGCGTGTGGGAGCCATCATGGGTATCCAGATCCCGCTGATGGTTATTGACTGAGAGAGTCTCGGTCATGTCTGCATGTCTCCCGAACCCGTAGGGTCTACACACTTAAGGTTCAGTTACGCTAGGGTTATAGGGATATGTATATGCAGTAACCCGAATGTTGTTCGGAGTCCCGGATGAGATCCCGGACGTCACGAGGAGTTCCGGAATGGTCCGGAGGTAAAGATTTATGGGAAGTCCTGTTTCGGGCATCGGGACAAGTTTCGGGGTTATCGGTATTGTACCGGGACCACCGGAAGGGTCCCGGGGGTCCACCGGGTGGGTCCACCTGTCCCGGGGGGCCACATGGGCTGTAAGGGGGTGCGCCTTGGCCTAATGGGCCAAGGGCACCAGCCCCACAAAGGCCCATGCGCCTAGGGTTCAAGGGGGCAAGAGTCCTAGGAGGGTAAGGCACCTCCTAGGTGCCTTGGGGGGAGGGAAAACCCCCCTTGGCCGCCGCACCCCCTAGGAGATTGGATCTCCTAGGGCCGGCCACCCCCCCCTTGGCACCCCTATATATAGTGGGGGGAGAGGAGGGACTTCATACCTGAACGCCCTGGCCTTTGGTTGCCTCCTTCTCCCTCCCCAACACCTCCTCCACCTCCATAGTGCTTAGCGAAGCTCTGCCGGAGTACTGCAGCTCCATCAACACCACGCCGTCGTGCTGCTGCTGGTGCCATCTCCCTCAACCTCTCCTCCCTTCCTTGCTGGATCAAGAAGGAGGAGACGTGGCTGTTCCGTACGTGTGTTGAACGCGGAGGTGCCGTCCGTTCGGCGCAGGTCATCGGTGATTTGGATCACGTCGAGTACGACTACATCATCACCTTGCAAGCTTCCGCACGCGATCTACAAGTGGTATGTAGATGCAAACTCTCTCCCTAGACTCGTTGCTTAGATGAACTCATAGATGGATCTTGGTGAAATCGTAGGAAAAATTTTAATTTTCTGCAACGTTCCCCAACACATCCTTGGGGAAATGCACCTGGTGCAGCAGCTAATCGAGTGGCTTTAGAAGCCTGTGTACAAGCTCGTAACGAAGGGCGCGATCTTGCTCGCAAAGGTAATGAAATTATCCGAGCAGCTTGCAAATGGAGTCCTGAACTAGCCGCAGCTTGTGAAGTATGGAAGGCGATCAAATTCGAGTTCGAGACGGTAGATACTATTGATAAGTAGATAAAACTAAAGATAAAGAAGAGAAGGTATAAATAAAAAAGAAACGAAATAAAAAGAGAAAAAAATAAGTTATATCGTCCCTCGCCGGGGTGTGTCCTTTAGATCCATAGATGGACCTGGCTGCACCGGCTTTCTTATCCAGATGTTCATGCAGATCATACGCGGTGCCAGTAGCCGTTTTGTTGTGGTTGTGGAGCGGTACGTCTGTTCTCCTGGTCGTGTTATTCTTTGGTGGAACGACCGCATTGTCGAATTCTGGCAGTAGTTTGCGCTTCGGATAGCTTTTCGTATGGCGATCATCGCCATATATTTCTTCAGTGTCTAGCACTTTATTCCATCTGCGACTGAGCATTTCCTGTGCGGTTGTGAGCCGTTGCTTCTGCTTCTTTAGGCTTCTTGCCGTGGCCATAAGCTTTCGGTGGAGGTTGTCTCGTTCCACGCGTTCTTCTGGGTTGATGAATGCATCGTCGTCCGGACTGTGTTCCTGTCTTGGGCGGTTTCATTAGCTCGTCCCGCCGGATCAGTGTGATCGGGTATTCGCTCCGAACTTGGTTTGGCATGACCTGGCTCATCCTGCTCCATCCCTGGGTCCATGTGGTCATTATTGCCTTCGGGGTTTACTAGTATATCGAACCTTCTGGCGCTCTTGTCACTATTTTTGCAATTGCCGGACTTTGAGCGGCGCCTGCGCCGCCGTTTTGGCTTTTGCCCGGGTGTTTTATCTTCCGGATTATCGCTGTCGTCCTTCTTGGGCATATCCACCATGTATATATCGTGTGACAAGGTAGTAGTCCCGCGCCCCAGAGATTCTGGAGCTTCTCCTGCATCTTCGTCCATACCGTCGATGTCTTCGGAGTCGAAGTCAAGAATGTCGGTTAAATCATCGACCGTGGCAATTAAGTGGGTGGTGGGTGGGCAACGAATTCCTTCGTCGCCTGCTTCCCACTCAGGCCGGACATAGTTCGGCCCAGGATCTCCTGACAAACAGAGAGAGACTTTAATGAGTTCAGCATGTCGCCAAAGGGCGAGTGCTGGAAGACGTCCACAGCGGTAAACTCCATTACCGGAGCCCAACCTGGACCGACTGGCTCGAGGGTATGTGGACCGGGACCAACAACCGGATACGAGTCCAGGGGCCCGAGGTTACAAGCCTCAACAGTGGTGAGACCTATGTTTGGCTCCACCACCGATGAGCGTGCGGCCCGCGAGGCGGGGTCCAGTCCTCCGTCCTTAGGCAACGCAACCTGCTCTGGATTTAGATCCGGCGCTGCTGCAGGGGTGATATCCCGAGCATTGTCCGACAGCAGGTCTAGGCCGTGCTTGTCGTGACTGTCCGGCGCTCCTGGCACATGCCCGAATTCGTCAAAGATCAAGTCTCCGCGAATATCAGCCGTGTAGTTCAAGTTTCCTAACCTGACCTGGTAGCCAGGGGTGCAGCTGTCGATCTGCTACAGATGACCAAGCGAATTGGCCCGCAGTGCGAAGCCGCCGAACACAAGGATCTGTCCGGGGAGAAAAGTCTCGCCCTGGACGGTGTTGTTGGTGATTGAAGACGCCATCAAGCCTCAAAGCGACGACAACAAGGAACTCTCACTGAAAGCACCAATGTCGGTGTCAAAACCGGCGGATCTCGGGTAGGGGGTCCCGATCTGTGCGTCTTAGGCTGATGGTAACAGGAAGCAAGGGACACAATGTTTACCCAGGTTTGAGCCCTCTCGATGGAGGTAAAACCCTACTTCCTACTTGATTAATATTGAAGATATGTGTAGTACAAGAGTAGATCTACCACGAGATCGTAGAGGCTAAACCCTAAGAGCTAGCCTATGATGGTATGATTGTAATTGTGATCGGCCTTCTAAGGACCATCCTCTCCGGTTTATATAGACATCGGAGAGGGCTAGGGTTTACATGGAGTCGGTTACAAGGAAGGAAACATAATATCCGGATCGCCAAGCTTGTCTTCCACGCAAAGGAGAGTCCCATCCGGACACGGGCCGAAGTCTTGAGTCTTGTATCTTCACGCTTCAATAGTTCGGACGATGTATACAGTCCGGCTGTTCGGATACCCCCTAATCCAGGACTCCCTCAGCTGCCGCCTATAAAGCCAAGCAACGATGCGAGCGAGGCTTTGTTCGACGACACCGACGAGGAGGAGGACATCACCAGCTCCGCCAAGGCCGGGCTGCACCGCCATGACCATGAAGCCCGGGGGTCCAAGGGCGCTACCAGCAGTGAGGAGGAGTAGTGCACGGTAGGTCACCTTCGCTCGGGTCCCAGGAAAGCCATCTCCCATCCTCTCCCGTCGACGCCAAGCTTGGTGGACGCCAAATAATTTTTCATAGTGAGCAACCGCTAGATATATGTCCCTCTTTACCACATTTATAGCACTTCGGGCTTTCATTTTCCTTACCCTTGCCTCTAGTTTTCTTCGGGATAGGTCGTTTTGTCTTTGGTGGAGCGGTCTTTTCTTCCACTCTATAAGTGTGATCCATAGACGAGCTTTCAGTATGAGGATATGGAGCCTTAGTTGTCTTTCTTGTCCTCACAAACCTCTCAGCCTTTAATTCTAGGGCTTGTGCTTGATCAATGGATCAGATTTGTTACATCATCAATCAATCTTGAATAGCAGCACTGAGACCATTGATGTACCTTGCAACTTGTTGATCTTCAGTTTCAGCAAGGTTGCACCTCACTTGTAGCCTTAGAAACTCCTCCGTGTAATCTGAAATGGTCCTATATTCTTGGGCACATTTTTGGAAGATAAATAGGATATGGTGATAATCAGCGGATAAAAAGATATGGTGATAATCAGCGGGTAAAAATCTCCCTTTCAAAAGACTTATCATTTGCCGCCAAGTTCTCACACGAGGTTCTCCTCTCAGCATGTGTTCTTCTTGAACGCAATGCAACCATGCACTGGCTCCTCCTTTCAGCTTGTACGCGACCAAAGGAACTGTAAGATCTTCCAAAACCTCCATGACCTCAAAGAAAGTCTCCACTTCATATAACCAATCAAGGCACCCTTTAATGCCAAATTCTATTAAAAGATGGGATCTCAGCTTTCACCTGGTATGTATCCCTTGCATATGTAGGGTTGGGTACTCTCCAATATGCATAGAGATCAGGTTCTTCAAGGCCATCATCATATTCTTCACCTTTAGAAGCTTCAACATAAATTAGCCTTCTTGAAGTACCTTGAACAACACGTTGTTGTGGCGGTCTTGCTCTAAGAATACCTGTTGGAGATCGGCCTTTGTCGAACATCTTCTTTTTCTTTAGATGGATCTCCTTCATTGGAAGCAGGGGACACCCTTTCTTATCATCTCAACCATCTAGTCAAATCTCCAATTAAGATCTTCACACGGCTCTTTGATTTGTTGTTCTGCAACATTTATCTCTTCTCCAATTGCTCCATTGCTTACTACAACTTGCTCTCAAAGAGAACAACAAGAACTTGTATGGATCAACGGGGCTTTGATACCACTTGAAGCAGCAGAAGGTTGTGGAGGAGCAACTCCGCCTTACTGCTACAAAGTGTACAACACTAGAATTGAAGGAACTACTTCAATGCCTTGTGTTAGATATCACTCTAGAGGCAAAAGTAGGCTGATATGGCAGCAGGAGTTCAATCCAAAACTCCTATAGCACAAGATCTACTCCAAGATCTTAGATAAAAACACCAAGTTCTACTATAGGTAGTGGGAGTACATAGTCTGGGTATAAAGTAGAGGTGAGGACCTCTATTTATAGAGCTCTGGGAAGCCTTCACATACTCCTACTTATAGCTGGAACACTCTAGAAAACATTATTTAAGATTCACCATTCTACTCATAGCTACTCACAACTAGAGGGCTCTAGAAAACAGTAGGTAGGATAGAAAAGAAATATATTTTTTGAGGAAAGGGAGAGCGTCATTTATATCAATAAACCTGGGTTACAATCGAAAGCAATTACATGTTTCTAAGCTTGTGGCACATCAACTAACACAAAGAAATCCCCATTCACTCTAGCATGGGCAGCAAGCTCATGCGTGACCACATTGCTCTCCCCATGGACTTTGAAAACAGAACAAGCTCCAACCTCCTTAATATCCTTAGAGTTATCATAGCAAGCTCACAAGCTGCCCCTGCTAACATTACAATCATTCACAACGGCCACTACAGCGATGCAATCGGTCTCCATCTGCACTTTGTTCACATTTAGTTTACGATCCTGGTTGAGGCCAAAAGATAGGACCTGGACTTCAGCTTCCTCTGCATCCGAGCATCCATGAAAACGGGAACCAACTAAGGAGACAATATCACCAAAACATTCCCTGCCAACTGCTCCCAGCGCAACCAATCATGTGCCTGCAATGAAAGAACTATCGACATTGATCCTCGTGATTCTTGGGCGGCTTAGTCCAGCCAACCACATCAACAAGGGCTGGTAGGCTAGAAGACTGCATATTAACTTCATACAACATTTACTTCCCCTTAAAATCATTTGCAACTGGATAGAAAAAAAATATTACACCAGAGTGAAAGCATCTATAAGTAGCCAAACAAATCTGACATAGATTTTCTTTTTTCTTTTTAGTCATCTAGTGTTCCTCATGAACGAACCCATCCATCCTAGTAACAGTGAAGTGAAGGAGTATTAAGTTGCCCGTAATGGGAGTATAATAGATAGTATCATGCATGTCAAGTAAAGCAATTTTGATGAGGTGACATAGAATTAAATAAAAAAAAGAGATGTTTGAGTATCATATCATGATACCGTATCATATTAAATGATGTGCTACTTTGTGTCATGCATGTCAATAAATATAGTCCTCTATGATATCAACATATGATATTATACATCACGGTTGTAGTATCATACACTAGTATCATGCACATAATACTAATATATAATAGAGTCAATTACACCGGTGGTGTTAGAACTTGGCGCAGACGGTCACTTTAGTGCTAGAAGTTGCGGTGTACATTAAAGTGGTGCAAAAACTTGGCTCAGACGTGCAAATACAGTGCTTATTCTGTTTGTATGCGGAATCTCTACTGACTAGGCATGTGAGGTCTGCTGTCAGTCAATGGACCTAGTTTTTCGGAAAAACCCCTCCGAATATATTTTCACAAAAAATTGGATGTGGATGTGGCATTTTGAACCTCTATGCCCAGTGGGTACCGCATGTAAATAAACTGTAGGTATTGCGGCCCATTTTGCACAAGCTATTGTTTAAGATACTTGTAAAACGCAAGTAATAAAAAATATTTTAAAATATTTGTGTCTTATATATATATTATTTCAATAAAAACATTTAAATATACAACCATGTATTATATATAAAATATTTAGTTAAATGGACTGTAGATATTTAAATTGTATGTTAATAGAATTAATGAATACGAAAAAGTATACTCTCCCGGCTTATATTAAAATTTTAAAATGATGAATACAAACATTTACTTCATATGTACGTATATTTAGATGTGTATAATTTTACCTCAAGGCATATATTCAAAACAATTATATAATTTCAATATTAGAAATAATAATGCATATTCAAATCAACAGTTTAAATTTTAAATTATGATATTTTTAATTATAGAAACATTGAACTATATAAATGTGAGTATAATTTTTGTAATGGTTGTATAATTAAAATAATATTTTAGTTGTTATTTGAAAACATGTATTATTTTAATTTGTAACAAAATTCATAATTCATAAATATTATTTTGATATAATACGCCAACAAGTTTTAAAAATAAGTTATTTTGTTTGTATGTATACTAGTTTAAAAAATAGAACTATATTTTTAATATAATACATGGACATTTTTATTTAATATACATTTAAATGTCCATATTAATTAAATATTTTATAAAATACACGGGTGTATATTTGAATGTTTCTATGGACTAATCGTGGTTTGTTTGTATATAATTTATAACATACAAATATTTGGACATAATTTTTGTTACTTTGTTTTACAAGTATCTTATAAAAAATAGCTTGTATAAAATGGGCCGCAATATCTGACGTGCGTCCCTATTAGGTCCATATTGGATTGTTATCCAAAATCTTCATTGTAACTTGAATAGCTCAATGGTCAGACTTGTTTGTTCAGTAGTTGAACGTCGCGTGTTCTAAACTTGGGCGCAAACATTTTTCCTCTTAATTTTACAGGCGGGACCTGCTAGTCATAGATGTGAAGAATGCTATGTGGGCACGGCTTTCTTTGTTAAAAATATATATTCCGAGGGGGATTTTTGAAAAAAATCATGCCACACACCCTGCTCTCTAGTCCAGTGGTTGACAGCGGGCCCCATGCACCTAGTCAGCATGGATTTTGTATATAAACAGGATAAGCACTGTATTTGCACGTCCGAGCCAAGTTTTTGCACCACTTCAATGTACACCGCAACTTCTAGCACTAAAGTGACCGTTTGTGCCAAGTTTTAGCACCACCAATGTAATTGACTCTATATAATACTCCCCATTACAATCCGCCTTAAACGAAGCTCAAGCTCGATGCGATTTTGAGATGGGCGAAAAATGCCCTTGTTGCCGCTTCGACTGCAGTGATCGGGTTAAATTATACCGCGCCACTGGTCTCCATGCGCGCACTTTACTCGCGTGCTGTCGTGCCTAAGAAAAGTGCGAGGACAGATTGCTCCCTTGTATTAGAGTATATATTCGGTTTGTATATTTGGTAGTTCAAATTGTAATCTATCTCTACTATCCTTGGCCCTCAAGTTTTGTATCTTATATAAACAGCCCTTTGAGGCCCTAATACATATTCAGAATTCAATAATCTTCATGGTATCCGTCGCCTAGGTTATCTTCTCCACATGGCCTCTCCGCCGGCCCCTCCATCTCTTCCGGCGCGGCCTCTCTTTACCGCGGCCGAGTTCAACGCCGCCAGATCGCCATCTGCCTCTTCTTCCTCCTTCAACCCTAGTTCCCTTACCCACCACCAATATGCCCTTCACGCCACCACCAAGTCTTCGGCGCCAGCGCCATCCACTTCGTCGTCGGCCCCTGTCCAGCCGCCTCCAGGCTGGCGCCCGAGCCCTAACTACCGCGGCAAGAATCCCGTCTACCAGCCGCCCCAGCCTCACTCCGCCAGCTCCTCGGCGTCATCATCATCATCGTCTACACCGGCATCTACTCCAACGGCATGGCACCAGTAGCAAGATCCCTGGACCGGGCTGGTTCAGGCGTGGCCCATGCCTTGGTCTGCTCCGTCTCCTTACGGCGCTCCTCCAGCATACACGGGCGCCTGGCGCCCGGGCCATCGTCCTGCCACCGGCTCCCCTGGTCTCCTCGGACCCCGACCGCCGGCTCACGTCTACACCGCCACTACTACACCGACCACGCTCGGTGCCCCCGTGCTTCCGCCCGGCTACGCCCTGGTTCCCTATGCGCCCGGTGCTCCTTCGGCTCCGTCACCGTACGCATATGGGCAGCATGCACCAATGAACATGCCTGCTCCCTCTCCTACGACCATATCGCCGAGCTGGGATCAGGCTGCTTTCATCGCCGCCATGAACAATTTCACCCTCAACAACGAAGGTACGGATTGGATTTTCGATTTTGGTGCATCTACGCATATGTCTTCAACTATGAATTTTTTGTCAGCTTGTTTCCCTTCTTCTTTTTCTTCCATTACCATCGGTGATGGTTCTACTATTCATGTCTCTTGCACCGGTGATTCTTACATCCCCTATTCTTCTAACAATTTTCTTTTACGCAATATTCTTGTAGTCCCATCCTTAATTACTAATCTTATCTCCGTTCGTCAGTTTACCATCGATAATCAAGTTATTGTGGCCTTTGACCCCTTTGGTTTATCTGTGAAGAATCTGACAACGGGGGAGGTTCTAGCTCGGTACAATAGCACCGGCGATCTTTATCCTCTTCATGGCGCCCCCACTTCCACTCCTCGCGCCATGCTTGCATCAGTTCATCTATGGCATCGTCGGCTTGGTCATCCTAATAAAGCTACACTATCATCATTGTTACAGGAATTTTGTATCCCTAGTTCTAGTGTCCCTCATGATTCCTCTCTTTGTAATGCCTGTCAATGTGGCAAACATGTTAGACTACCTTTTGGTACATCCTCTACTATTAGTACTTTTCCTTTTGAATTGCTCCATTGTGATCTATGGACCTCTCCAATTCCTAGTGTTTCTGGTTACAAATACTATCTTGTAATTCTTGATGATTATTCCCATTATGTTTGGACCTTTCCTCTCCGAGCCAAGTCCGATGTACACTCAATTTTTCTCAATTTTCGTCAATATGTTCTAACCCACTTTGGTCTTCCAATACGCTTTATTCAATGTGACAATGGACGAGAATTTGATAATACTCGCAATCGCACTTTCTTTCTTTCTCACGGCATACTTCTTCGTTTTTCTTGTCCCTATACATCTCCTCAAAATGGCAAAGCAGAACGCTCTCTTCGTTCCATCAATGATATTCTTCGCACCTTGCTTATTCAAGCTTCTCTTCCTCCCCGTTTTTGGGTTGAAGCATTACGCACTGCCACACTTCTTCTCAATATTAAACCAACCAAAACATGTCCTCTCTACACTCCCTTTCAATCCCTCTTTCTTTCCCATCCCGACTATCTTTCCCTTCGCGTTTTTGGTTGTCTCTGTTTTCCCAACATCACTTCTACCACTTCTCATAAACTAGAACCTCGCTCTTTACCCTGCATTTATCTTGGTCTCTCCGATGATCATAAGGGCTCTCGCTGCTTTGATCCCTCATCCGGCCGTGTCATTATTTCCCGTCACGTCGTCTTTGACGAATATACCTTTCCCTACGCTGCCACACAAACATCATCCACAACCCAACCTTCCTCTGTTCGTTCTTCATCTCCTCTCCTCCCTCGTCTAGCTCCTACCTCTATTGTCCCGGAGCAACAACCACCACCGCATCAGTCTTCCATGCCTCCACAGCAGCCTTCTGCACCGCCCACTTCTCCTTCACCACAGCCTTCCGCGCCCCCCACTCCTTCCTTGACAGCAGCTTCCTCTCCTCCCACGCCCATCTCCCCTATTGTTGCTTCTCCTTCTTCCTCTTCTTCCTCCACACCGCCTCTTCCATCTAATGCCGTTCCTATAATACCTCCGGCCAATGATCATGTCATGTGCACTCGTGGTAAGCGTGGCTTTCACCTCCCTACACGACGTCTTAACCTCACGGCCGTTCCCACTATCTCCCCTATTCCTACATCTTATAAACGTGCTCTTCTCGATCCTCTTTGGCACTCTGCTATGCGTGATGAGTTTCATGCTCTTCAGCAAAATAACACCTGGACTCTCGTTCCCAAACCACCCGGTGTCAATGTTGTTTCCGGCAAATGGGTTTTCCATCACAAATTTCATGCTGATGGTACTCTTGCTCGTTATAAAGCTCGTTGGGTTTGTCGTGGGTTTTCTCAGCAACACGGTGTTGATTTTGATGAGACTTTTTCTCCAGTTGTAAAACCTAGTACCATTCGTGTTGTTCTCAGTCTCGCTGTCTCCTCCTCTTGGCCGATCCATCAGTTAGATGTTAAAAATGCCTTCCTCCATGGCACTCTCAATGAAACTGTCTATTGTCAACAACCTTCGGGTTTTGAGAATTCCTCTTCTCCTGATTTTGTTTGTCTTCTTCACAAATCTCTGTACGGTCTTAAACAAGCTCCTCGTGCTTGGTTTCATCGCTTCACCACCTTTATTCACACAATAGGTTTTACCGCATCTAAATCTGATTCATCTCTCTTCATTTTTCGTTCCTCCTCCCATACTGCCTATCTTCTCTTATATGTTGATGACATAATTCTCACTGCCTCTTCTGATTCCTTTTTACAACACATTATATCTTCTCTTAATCGTGAATTTTCCATGACTGATCTCGGTCCTCTTCATCACTTTCTTGGGATCACTGTCTCCCGCACTTCATCTACACTCTTTCTCTCTCAACGCCAATACATTCTTGACTTGCTCTCTCGTGCAGGGATGACTGACTGTCAACCATGTCGTACGCCGGTCGACGTTGGTACCAAGTTGTCGGCCGACGGTGAACCTTTTTCTGATCCTACTCTATATCGCAGTATCACTGGTGCTCTCCAATATGCCACACTCACTCGTCCTGATATATCTTATTCTGTTCAACAAGCGTGCTTATATATGCATGATCCTCGTGTTCCTCATTATTCTCATGTCAAGAGAATACTTCGGTATCTCAAAGGCACTATTGATCATGGTCTTCTCCTTAATTCTTCCTCTCCAACAAGCTTGACAGTTTATTCTGATGCAGACTGGGCGGGTTGTCCAGATACTCGACGATCTACATCCGGCTTTTGTGTTTATTTGGGTGACAATCTTGTTTCTTGGTCTTCTAAAAGGCAGGTTACAGTTTCCAGATCGTCTGCAGAAGCTGAATACAGGTCTGTTGCTCATTCTGTGGCCGAGGCGGTGTGGCTCCGTCAGCTTTTGGTTGAGCTCCATCGACCAATCGAGCGTGCAACTATTGTTTATTGCGACAATATTTCTGCAGTCTACATGGCGTCCAATCCTGTTCAGCATCGACGCACCAAGCACATCGAGATTGATATTCATTTTGTTCGTGAAAAAGTGGCTCTTGGCGAGGTCCGTGTGCTTCATGTTCCTACCACTGCGCAATTTGCTGATATTTTCACCAAGGGGCTCCCCACTGCAGCATTCACTGGCATTCGCTCCAGTCTCAACATTGTTACACCTGATGTTGACACTGCGGGGGGGGGGGTATTAGAGTATATATTCGGTTTGTATATTTGGTAGTTCAAATTGTAATCTATCTTTACTATCCTTGGCCCCCAAGTTTTGTATCTTATATAAACAGCCCTTTGAGGCCCTAATACATATTCAGAATTCAATAATCTTCACCTTGCTCCCTGATCGAGACCATGTGTACGTGTGAGCAACTCTAGTTAAGTTACTCCACCCATGCAATATTTAAACTCTCTTTGGCACTTGTGAAATCGTAATATGTGCCTGCGATGATGCCATCTATGCCTCTGAGCATGTGCACTCTGGTTTAGTTATAAAGTGCTTAGTTTGCATCGCCTAGAGATGGCTCTGAGCAGATGCATTAGTTTAGTTATAAACTGGGCAGTTTGTAATCAGGCAGAAGACAACACCTGTATTTTGACACTCCCACCATGCGTACCCATTTAACTCAATTCCTGAAATCCCAGCAGGGCTTGCTCTGTGCATCCACGCACGGCCGGGTCAGGCTGCACAAGAGCAGACGCTTGACCGCATTTGCGGAACGTGTGGTGAAAAGTCCACATTGCTTGCTTGTGGGCGGGAATTGCATCTGAGTGTGTCGATGTTAAACAGTCACGTATTTTCTTGTGGCTGGTTTCAGACTAATTTTTTTCCCCTCAGTGGCAAACAATGACTGTGAATGACACAGTTTGCATCCCCCGCAAAAAAGAAAGAAAGAAGAATGGCATGGTTTGCATCATCGCCATCTACAGCTCGGCCAAAGCAGCATATCAAAGTACTTCTACTACAGAGTAAAGGAAAGCGAAGGTGCACGTGAGATGAGATGGCAAATCAAGTTCCGATCCAGTTATACTCAAATAGAAACCTCTACTCAATACAGGTTCTAAGCCGGCACATCAAAATGACACCGCTGCCTTCCCTGTTTATTTGATCAAACCAGCATGAAAAATGCAAGATGAAAGTTTGGAAAATAGTACAAACTGAACATGACTTTTTAGTTTGCAAGTCTGAAATACAGATGTTACAAACAAAGGAGTGTAATGAAGAATGCAGGAGATGAATCAAACCAGAAAACAACTGCATAATAACTAATGGTTCATAAGGGAAAAAATGTAAGGGGTGCCCTACAAACTTAATGGTTCTTGAACAAAATTAACCTGCGAGGCAGACATCATGAGTACAAAACTCTTCCTTACAAAAGAAAAAAAAATGCAGAAGGAAGTTCATCATGAGCAAAATGCAGGAGGCGCCGCACAAACTTGGTGGTTCTTGAATCTGACGGAAGTGATAATAGTATTCAGCCATAAGTGGGTACAATTACAATGAGAGCTTCATGTTGTTGCAGAAGGCAAATCAAAACACCATGGTACCGCAGTTTGTTGAGTCTCGCCATCTCAATTAGCAAGAATGGAAGGATGCACAACAACATTCAAAATTCAACGCATGTAGAACATGAACGTTGAACATAAGCGACATTGAAACGACAATAGCACATATGGATATTGCAAAGAGGGCTCACTTGTGGCATTGTTGCTGCTTCTGATGGTGGTCATAACTGTCGTCCTCTTTCGGATGGATAATCTTCAAATCTTGCCTTTGGATAGATCGTTTTTCACCCAATGCCATACAAGCGGTTTTCTTCACTTGGCAAAAATATATGGGATCAATCATCATATCATGTACATGATAAGATTTTTTTTCCATGCCTTCGTCAACATTGATGTCCGTTGGTTAAATCATGTTTCTATTTATGGTCTCGTTGAGAAACTCTATCACCAATCTCGAATAAGCTAATCTCTTGTTTTCATGATAAACAAAACATTCAACTATCCATTTACATATCAAGTGACTTTGCTTAATCTTCTAATCTTCTGAAAACATAGTTAGATATAATAACTAATCTTCTAGATGATAAGGTAGATCAAAACTGGTAGTAAAAGAAGCTTGACTCTAGATCATCGCTTTGACATAATTAATCTACAAGGCAGGAGCTCCATTTACTATGTTTTTGCTACTTTCCATGTTGTTGTTGTGTATGTGACACATATTGCATTCTATCTCTAGTCTACTCCACCTTGCTTGAGACTAAAGATTATGTTGTTGTTCTATGATCTACCTTCACATTATTTATTATATGTAAGCATATATCCAGAAGATTACAAAATTAAGAAATACTAGTTCATATGGAGATGGATATCTGAATGTTTTATGTATCATGTAAACTAGAAATTGGACCATTTGAGCTAGGAGAGGTTTACTTCAATGAGTTGATAAACAGAAGCATGATCGAACCGGTAGACATTGACTATGAAGACAGCAAAAGCTTATGGCGTACATGACATGATGCTCGATCTAATATATTCGTTGCGGAGAGAAACACTTATTGCGTTGTGCAACCCAAAAGAATATGGATGGCAACAGTAGAATACAAGACATTCTTCGCTTCCTCCACAACAATTGTGATTCTCATCTCATGCCCATGTACCTATGCACGTGAAGCTTTTGCAACGATTAGTTGGCAGGTAAGTCAACATGATGTGTATACTATTTCTAAATATAGAAATGAATAATGAGCTAGTTATCAAGGCAAAAACATAAGCAAACCCAGGGGGGAAACTGTAAATCTACAGTGTATCACCAACGATTTGCACTTAAGGCACAAACACCAAACTAGCAGTAAAAACAGTGGATGGTAACAGCTAATTAACAATGTCCTCTTCATTTCTTCCGCACTAGCATCTCTTTTATGTCCACAAACAGCTGTAACTTTCATCTAAGGCTGACCTATTAATATCAAGATTTTGCACCGTTTATAATAGTATATCTAAATAGAGAGTATAACAGAAGAACAGTTTCATACCTGATATCGCTGTCTTGCAAGATCCGGGCTGGACGTGCCTCTTCGGGCCGCTGCACACACTCAGCAGCGAGCAGGTCGCGGTGGTCGGCAGGAGAGGACCTCACCCACCAGCCCCGCTGCCCCGGGAGGAGGTCCCCTCCGCGAGATCCACTCCACGACTCTGCCCCTCTCCATAGGCGGTAGAAATAATCATCGGGAGCAGAGGACCTACGGACGGACACGACCGATCACGTGCACGCACAGAACCGCTGCCCTGTGGTCCTCGATATGGTATGGTCCCACGTGTCATCCAGCTACAGTTATGTAACTGAGGAAAACAAGATGCTGATGCTTTTAATTGACAAACAAAATCTAGTAGTCCTACGTGAAACAGCACGAAACGAGTTGACATTCTTTCAGCTTCAGTTAGTAGGATTTTCTGAAGAAAGACTGAAAAGGACTGAAAAGGACAGAGCAGACTTAGACACAAGGACTGCCTGAGTATGCTCTTGAGCTGGGTTTCAGTTAAATTATACGGCTGGCAACGTTCTCATCTGATCTCGGCCGAAGCAGGCTACCTATTACGTGTAGCTTATCAATCGAATTGCTATAAACGGGTCTTCCTCTTCGTTACAGCATATGACTTACTTCATGGCACACAAAAAACATCACCTCGTTGGTTTGCTCCCCGGTATAAGTGCAAGTAAAGGAGAGACTGACAGAGTAAATGACAGCAAGGGCACACGCTGTGATTCAGTGGCAAATTCAAGTTGCAGTTCACGATTTATTTGATCAAGCCAACATGACAGATGGAAGATAAACTTCAGACCATATTACATACAAACTGAACTCTGACATTATAGTTTACGAGTCTGTAATAAACATCGAGTCTGAGATAAAGCTGTTACAAATAAAGAAGTGTAATGAACAATGCTGGAGAGCAGGCAAACCAGACATCACCGGTACATAATAACTAATGGTTCATCAGGGATTGTTGTTGAATTGACGGAAGCAAGAAGAGACTTCAGACATGGGTGGTGGACGGAATGAGAGCTTCATCTCGGTGCGGAACCAAGACAGATCAAACGGCAAGGCAAACGCAGTGTGCTCGACTGCATCTACTACCCCTATAAAAGGAAGAGAGGGGCAGATCCAAACAATCTCATCCATCCATCAGCAAAATTCAATGACCCTTAATCCTTTGGTGTTTAATGCTGCAAACCACGCATTAAGCCACTAACAAGCCATCGATCGATAACCCAGCCGCGCAGTTAATCACACGACTCTCGCCCCTGCCCGCACCTCCCTCTTCGCACGACTCTCGCCCCTGCGCGCACGACCTCCACCTCCTCCTCCCGCGCCGTTCGCCGCCCCGCAAACTCCGGCAGCCGTTAACCGCCCTTCGCCGCGGGAGCAGCCGCTCGCCACTGCAGCCGCCGCCCGCGGGAGAAGCCGCGGGAGCCGCTCGCCGCTCGCCGCGGGTCGCCCTTTGCCATGGTCGTTGCCGGAGCCGCCCCGCCCCTGGATCCGCTCGCCGTTGGTCCCTGCCGGAGCCGCCCCGCCCCTCCCCGGCGCTCCAACCCCAACTCCCCGACTCTCCATCCTCCCCGCTTCTCATCACCACCGCCGCACTACGCGAAGCCCATCTCTCTCCAGCCTCCCTGCCCGCATGCAGCCCTCGCCCTCGGCACCGCACGGCCAGGCCCTCTCTCCTCGGTTATGGCCACCATGGAAAACCTGACCCGTAGGGCATACCCTTCTCCTCTGATGCGTAACACCCATCCCTGCCCCGGCGGTTGGGATCATGTCCGCCATCATGAGCAGCTGCTCCGCATCCGAGTGCACCGACTCAGAGGTAGAGGTTGGGCTGTAGTTCTTGGACGCCAAGGAAGAACGCAAGTTGTTGCCGCCGCCGAAGATGAAAACTGGTGGTAACTGGTAAGCCTCTGCAAGCCCCCACCTAGCCTCCCGCCTCTTAGTTCTTCTCCTTTTTTACTCTAGATGGATGATGTCTGATCTTGTTCACTTAGTTTCCAATGCTTGAGGAAGAAAAACAGTCACCTCTGACGTCGATCAGCAGAGCCCATGTCTTTTGCATGTAAAGAGACTCTGAGTTAGTGGTTTTCTATTTACTACATGCATACAACCAAGAACGACTCTACTGAAAAGTATTAGAAATTATTTACAAATAGCTTTAAGCAAGAAATGCAACAAGATGATTACATTACAATGCTCTTTTCTCTCTTCGTTACTACAACCTTGATGATGCTTGGGTGATTCAACTGAATAGTTGATGGATTAAAATTCATATTACAATGTGGAAAATGTAGCAGTTTCAGATTACAAGATTCATGTTGCCGTTGTATATAAAGGGAGAATTAATGTAGTTGCTCTGTAGGAAGCATGTAGTTTCTCTGTAGGACTCCTGGTGTGCTGCTGGAATAAACTGGAGGTACATGTTCAGATTTGTTTTCTTTCAGGTGATGGAACTCTATCCTACGCGCATAGCAGTGATGAAACATAGCGTACTTTCACCCTTTTTTCCAGATCGAGATGGTGGAGGCAGCCAGTGTCGTGGCCGAGCGCTGGGGAGCTTGTCGGCGTTTTGATGGAGAAGGTCGGCCGCCTCCTCTCCCCACCAAGTCTCTTTGGCCCATAGATCGAGTTCATGGTTGATAAGGAAGGTGTGGTCGATTTCACTAGGCTGGATCCGAAGGTCCCGAAGTCCTATGGCATGAACTGGCCACGGCGCATCCGGCTGGATGCACTTGCTCAACACCTTTCCATCTCTGTACAATCAGGTAGATATTTTCTCACGTGCCAAATATTATTTTTAGGTTGCCAAATAGTAGTCTAGGAACTATAGAAAGTGGATTGCTGAGTTTGCCAAGCATAATAGCACACCTATTATCAGATGACCTGAAGAGTATATCAAGCAAAGATGCTTTCAGATTTATGCATGCCTATATTAGGTTCCTACTTGTGTGAAGATAACACTTTGCATCAGGCTTGTGAGCAACCGTAAGTTGTTTTGCATGTGATACTACTTGTGTGATTATTTTTACCTTCGAAAAATTTCCTTCCTATTATATATCATATGGAATTCTTCAACCAGAGGAGAGCAACTCAATGAGTTTGCATACATTCAGTCATCTATGTTGATGCAACTCAACTAACAAAGAGTATTTAAGAAAAGACTGCAGTTTGTAAAGCCAGTGGACAAATTAGTTCTGCACAGTCCGGCATTAGCGGCGTGCATGCAGTAATTCATCAATGTTGGGGGTCAGTGCTATGAACATCAAGCTTCACCTCTACCAGTGGCATTAATTTGTTGTTTTTGTTTTATATCAAATAATTTACCATTCTTCAGTTTTGCATATCATATTTTGGTTCTGAATTTGTATTTGGATATTTCTGCAACCTTATTTCTAACATGCCTTCAACTACTGTTTATCGCACTAAAGGCAAAAAATGTGGAATAGAGAACTATTACGGGTAATACGCATTGTTTTCTCATGCAGACTACAAATTCTCTGTAATTCACGTGGTTTTGGAATTTGTTTAATGTGCAAAATATGTACAAGGCTTGTGAGCGGCCATTTTTAGCCAAGTACTTGTATAAGTTCTCTTGTAACTTAGCTATTAGCCTATTACACTAGTAGAAAAGGGGGCAATGGTCCAGGCCGGGTCAGCCCATTAGTCCCGGTTCAATCCAGAACCGGGACCAATGGGGGCATTGGACCCGGTTCGTGAGCCCCGGGGGCCGGCCGGGCCACGTGGGCCATTGGTCCCGATTCGGCTGGACCAATTGGTTCCGGTTAGTGGGACGAACCGGGACCAATGTGCCTCGCTCCTGACCCACAACCATTGGTCCCGGTTGGTGTAGTGAACCGGGACCAAAGGCTGCCCTTTAGTCCCGGTTCGTGGCATGAACCGAGACCAATTAGTTGCCTATATCTACCCCTCGCCCGCGAGCAGAGCACTGCCAGTGCTCTGTTTTTCGTGGCCGGCGAGGGGAGAGCTTTGTGGTGCTCTAGCTCACCTCCTATGCACACGAGGTGTTCGATGGAATGCCCGAGCCACACTACTTAAGCTTTCTCCTCTCCAAGCTCCATTTTCCTCAATATTTGTCTAGATTTAGCGGTCTGTCACGTCCCGTCCCCGTCTTCACCGCCGTCGATCGCCCGCGCCGATCTCGTCGCCGGCACCACCGTGGTGAGCCTCTTGTTCTTATCTTCTTTCTGAAAGGAAAAAAAAATCTTACTTGTATATTTATATAGATACTTGTATAATTTTTTTACTTTTATTATTGCATCTTATATAGTGCGATGGTTTTGGTATCCGCCCCCGTCGGCCCTCGTCCTGTCTATGATTCAGATGTGGTATATATTATCTTTTCATAACTATTGGTTCATTTATTGTTTATGACAATTATGCCGACCAACATGACATAGATTTTATTTATCTAGGAGGTTGTTGAACCGGAAATTCCAACCAACCCTATTGTCGAGAGGTTAAATTTAGTCGAAGAAGAAAACAATTTGTTGAAGGAAAAAATTAGAAAAATTGAGGAGGAGAAGATGATATTGGAGTTGCATGTTGCGGATGTCGTCGATGATCACAAGATCAAGATGGATGCAATGCGCTTGAAGATTAGAAAGATTAGAAAATATGCCATTCATACCGAGGCTTGGTATCATTATGCCGTTGGATCAGTTGTTACATTGGCTGCGATTATGATCGCATTTGTTTTCGCATTGAAATGTTTTACATAGTTTCAGTGTATGGTTTAATTAATTTAGATGCTCTGCAGAGCTTTATGTTGTTAGATGAGAACTATGTATGTACTTTGGTTTTAATGTGATGATGAACTTTTATTAATTTGGTCACTTAGTTATCTATTCATGATGTTCTGTAATGATTTTTGACACACTTAATTATATATAATGCATGCAGATGAACCGGCAATGGATGTACGGTTCAAGACACACCTCCGAGTACATTAAGGGCGTGCATGATTTTCTCGAAGTGGCCGAGGCAAACAAGCAGAATGGTTTTATGTGTTGTCCATGCCCTATATGTGGGAATACGAAGTCTTACTCTGACCGGAAAATCCTCCACACCCACCTGCTTTACAAGGGTTTCATGCCACACTATAATGTTTGGACGAGGCACGGAGAAATAGGGGTTATGATGGAAGACGGCGAAGAAGAAGAGTACGATGACAACTATGTGCCCCCTGAATACGGTGATGCTACTGAAGATCAAGAGGAACCAGACGATGTGCACGATGATGCTGCAACGGGCGAAGCTGCTGAAGATCAAGAGGAACCATACGATGTGCCCGATGATGATGATCTCCGTCGGGTCATTGTCGATGCAAGGACGCAATGCGAAAGTCAAAAGGAGAAGCTGAAGTTCGATCGCATGTTAGAGGACCACAAAAAAGGGTTGTACCCCAATTGCGAAGATGGCAACACAAAGCTCGGTACCGTACTGGAATTGCTGCAGTGGAAGGCAGAGAATGTTGTGCCTGACAAAGGATTTGAGAAGCTACTGAAAATATTGAAGAAGAAGCTTCCAAAGGATAACGAATTGACCGACAGTACATACGCAGCAAAGAAGGTCGTATGCCCTCTAGGATTGGAGGTGCAGAAGATACATGCATGCCCTAATGACTGCATCCTCTTCCGCGGTGCGTACAAGGATCTGAATGCATGCCCGGTATGCGGTGCATTACGGTATAAGATCAGACGAGATGACCCTGATGATGTTGACGGCGAGCCCCCCAGGAAGAGGGTTCCTGCGAAGGTGATGTGGTATGCTCCTATAATACCACGGTTGAAATGTCTGTTCAGAAATGGAGAGCATGCCAAGTTGATGCGATGGCACAGTGAGGACCGTAAGAAAGATGGGAAGTTGAGAGCACCCGCTGACGGGTCGCAGTGGAGAAAAATCGAGAGAAAGTACTGGGATGAGTTTGCAAGTGAGCCAAGGAACGTATGGTTTGCTTTAAGCGCGGATGGCATTAATCCTTTCGGGGAGCAGAGCAGCAATCACAGCACCTGCCCCGTGACTCTATGTATGTATAACCTTCCTCCTTGGATGTGCATTAAGCGGAAGTTCATTATGATGCCAGTTCTCATCCAAGGTCCTAAGCAACCCGGCAACGACATTGATGTGTACCTAAGGCCATTAGTTGAAGAACTTTTACAGCTGTGGAATGGAAACGGTGTACGTACGTGGGATGAGCACAAACAGGAGGAATTTAACCTAAAGGCGTTGTTGTTCGTGACCATCAACGATTGGCCCGCTCTCAGTAACCTTTTAGGACAGACAAACAAGGGATACCACGCATGCACGCACTGTTTACTTGACACCGATAGTATATACCTGGCAAGCTGCAGGAAGAATGTGTACCTGGGCCATCGTCGATTTCTTCCGACCAACCATCAATGTCGAAAGAAAGGCAAGCATTTCAAAGGCGAGGCAGATCACCGGAAGAAGCCCGCCATGCGTACCGGTGATCACGTACTTGCTATGGTCAATGATTTACACGTAATCTTTTGAAAGGGTCCCGGTGCACTAGCTGTTCCGAGTGACGCTGGGGGACACGCACCCATGTGGAAGAAGAAATCTATATTTTGGGACATACCCTACTGGAAAGACCTAGAGGTCCGCTCTTCGATCGAGGTGATGCATGTGACGAAGAACCTTTGCGTGAATCTGCTAGGCTTCTTGGGCGTGTATGGGAAGACAAAAGATACAGCTGAGGCACAAGAGGACCTACAACGTTTGCACGAAAAAGACGGCATGCCTCCAAAGCAGTATGAAGGTCCTGCCAGCTATGCTCTTACCAAAGAAGAGAAGGAAATCTTCTTTGAATGCCTGCTTAGTATGAAGGTCCCGACTGGCTTCTCGTCTAATATAAAAGGAATAATAAATATGGCAGACAAAAAGTTTCAGAACCTAAAGTCTCATGACTGCCACATGATTATGACGCAACTGCTTCCGGTTGCATTGAGCGGGCTTCTACCGGAAAACGTCCGATTAGCCATTGTGAAGCTATGTGCATTCCTCAATGCAATCTCTCAGAAGGTGATCGATCCAGAAATCATACCAAGGCTAAGGAGTGATGTGGTGCAATGTCTTGTCAGTTTCGAGCTGGTGTTCCCACCATCCTTCTTCAATATCATGACGCACGTCCTAGTTCATCTAGTTGACGAGATTGTCATTCTGGGCCCCGTATTTCTACACAATATGTACCCCTTTGAGAGGTTCATGGGAGTCCTAAAGAAATATGTCCGTAACCGTGCTAGGCCAGAAGGAAGCATCTCCATGGGCCATACAGAGGATGTCATCGGATTTTGTGTTGACTTCATTCCTGGCCTTAAGAAGATAGGTCTCCCTAAATCGCGGTATGAGGGGAGACTGACTGGAAAAGGCACGCTTGGAGGGACTCAATAATATGCAGGGACGGATATTCTTGGTCTCAGGCACACTACACAGTTCTACAGAACTCTACCTTGGTGACCCCGTATGTCGATGAACACAAGAACAGTCTGCACTCCAAACACCCGAAGCAGTGCGACGACTGGATTACATGTGAACACATCAGGACTTTTAGCAGTTGGTTAGAAGCACGTATCAGAGGTGACAACACTGTTTGTGATGAGCTGTACTTGTTGTCCAGGGGACCATCTTTGACTGTATTGATTTGGAAATGATACGAGATAAATGAGAATACATTTTACACGATTGACCAAGATCAAAAGAGCACCAACCAAAACAGCGGTGTCCGCTTTGATGCAACAACCGAGAGGGGAAAGGACACATATTATGGTTACATAGTGGACATATGGGAACTTGACTACGGAGTAGATTTTAAGGTCCCTTTGTTCAAGTGCAAATGGGTCAATCTGTCAGGAGGCGGGGTACAGGTAGACCCACAGTACGAAATGACAATAGTGGATCTGAAAAATCTTGGATACACTGACGAACCGTTCGTCCTAGCCAATGATGTGGCACAGGTTATCTATGTGAAGGACATGTCTACCAGACCGAGAAAGAGAAAAGATAAGGAAGCGAATACATCATACAATGAGCCAAAGCGCCACATAGTTCTTTCAGGAAAAAGGGACATCGTGAGAGTGGAGGACAAGACAGACATGTCTAAAGATTATGAAAAGTTTCATGAAATTCCTCCCTTCAAAGTCAAGGCTGACCCCAGCATCCTGATAAACGATGAAGATTATCCATGGTTACGGCGCAATAAGCAAATGACACAAGCGAAGAAAAAGTGAAGACTTTCTCCCGCAACTATTATGATGATACCATGCCAACTTTGTAACTGACGAGTATGATACCATTGTCCGTTTTGTACATGCACATGCTATGTGGGCCAATTTATGATACCATGCCAACTTTCAACTTTTTCATAGTTCATTTGAAATGCTTTAATGTCTTATGGTTCGGCCCTCGTAATAATTAAAAATAGCAACAATAAGTATTTTGTTGTAAGTAGAAACAAAATAAAATAAATAAAGCAAGAAAGAAAACAAAAAAAAAGTGTTTTCAAATTTGAAAACTAATGGCACTAACAGAAAGTTTATAATTTTCCTAAAACTAAAAGCAAAAACAATTAAAAAATAAAGCAAAAAACAAAAGAAAATAAATAATGCAGAAAACAAAAGAAAAAAAACAACAATAAGTATTTTGTTGTAAGTAGAAACAAAATAAAATAAATAAAGCAAGAAAGAAAACAAAAAAAACAAAAAAAGT
>NC_041385.1:796308684-796309307 GCF_002162155.2 Triticum dicoccoides | reverse complement strand
AAACAATTAAAAAATAAAGCAAAAAACAAAAGAAAATAAATAATGCAGAAAACAAAAGAAAAAAAACAACAATAAGTATTTTGTTGTAAGTAGAAACAAAATAAAATAAATAAAGCAAGAAAGAAAACAAAAAAACAAAAAAAGTGTTTTCAAATTTGAAAACTAATGGCACTAACAGAAAGTTTATAATTTTCCTAAAACTAAAAGCAAAAACAATTAAAAAATAAAGCAAAAAACAAAAGAAAATAAATAATGCAGAAAACAAAAGAAAAAACTTGAAAAATAAATAAATATAGCAACAATAAGTAAAGAAAACAAAAAAACAAAAAAATGCCTCCTACTGGGCCTCCACGACCTGAATACGACTAGAAACCCTACTATGGGCCAGGATTCAGGCCCGCAGTAGGCCCAGAAGGCCCATCAGGCAAAGCAATAGCAAGTAGGCCCGAAAGCCTGCGGTGGATAGGAGCTCGAGAGGGGTGCGGCAGTGGGGCTTATAAACCACTGCGCGCCCCTCTCGACTAGCAAGGTGGGACTAAACTTTGGCCCCGAGGCGGGCAGCACAGAGGCCTTTGGTCCCGGTTGGTGGCACCAACCGGGACTAAAGGGGGGCATTAGTCCCG
>NC_041385.1:796271264-796308384 GCF_002162155.2 Triticum dicoccoides | reverse complement strand
CCCGTTCCCCGACCCCTTCGCTGTCGCCGCGCGCGCCGCCCCTTCCCCGACCCTGTCGCCGTCGCCGCGCGCGCTGCCCCTTCCCCGACCCCGTCGCCGTCGCCCCGACCACACGCCGCCGCCTTCGGTCCGGCCGCCGGCGCCCTTTCCTCTTATTTTTTGTGCATTTTATGTATATGTTCTCTGTGTATATATGTATATGTTCTCTGTGTATATATGTTCATATATGCAAAAGTTAGATTTTAGAAAAACTTTATATATGCAAAAAATTATACATATATGTAAGTATATATGTATGTATAGATGTATGTATGTGGATACATGAGGGGGGTCGATATACCCCCTCTCCGATAGCATTTTTGTGCATTTTAGGTTAGTGTATATATATGTTGATGTATATATGCAAAAGATAGATTTTTAGAAAAAATACTATTTTTTCTGTTGATGATATGATGATGTTTTTTTTCATATATGCATTTTTTCATAGATGTATTATTTTTTTAAGTTGTTACTGGATATCGATTTTAGGTTAGTGCATTTTAGGTTAGTGTAGAGGAGAAATTTAAAGTAAAATAAGGAAAAGGAAGAAAAGAGGAAGAAGGATGAAGGAAGAAAGAAGAAGAAAAAGAATGAGAGGAACAAGGAAAATAAGAAGATGAAGAAGAGGAGAGGAAGAAGAGGAGAAATAAATAAGAAGAGGAAAAAAGAAGAAAAGGAAGAGGAGAAGAAGAAAGGAATAGAGGAGAAGAAGAAAAAATAGAAAAAAAATTCTATTTTTTCTTCTTCTCCTCTATTCCTTTCTTCTTCTCCTCTTTTTTTTCTTCTTCTTCTTCCTTCTTCCTTCTTCCTCTTTTCTTCCTTTTCCTTAATTATTCTCCTTTCTCGTCGTTGTCGCGTCGTTGTCGATATAACCCCCTCGAGATAACTTCGACATGAGGGGAGGTCGATATAAATACCCCCCCTCGGCCCTCTCGCTCGACCAAAACTCTCGAGGACACCCAAACCCTAGAGAGAAAACGATGTTGGTCTCCTACCCCCTCCCGCAGCGCCCCTACCCAACAAACGATGATTCTTTATTGTGATTAGCTGGCTAGTTCTACGTTTGCCACTAGTTCCATCTGTACCATATATAAACATGTTGTAAATATTTGCAGAAACTATGGAGCACTGCCGAGACGAAGAAACAGAAGCGATATTGAGGGACATAATCGCAAATGGAAGGGATGAAGTTGCGTCATTTCTCCTCGACACCGTTGTTGGTCAGCTGGAAGAACGGGGTGAAGAAGAGGGCTATGTTCATGATGGCTTCGGCCCATTAATGCCGGTACAAGAACAGGACTATGTTCATGATGGCTCCGGTGACACAATGGAGGAACAAGAAGGAGACCGTGTTGACTGCTCCGGTGAGCGAACCGAGCCCGGCCAGGTATATATATATTAGTTAAGCCTGTGCTGACTAGTTAATTGATGCTTCCATTGTTTTGGTATATGTACACATATTAATTACTCTCGTCTTTCTTCCTTATAATTTCTAGCCCTCCAGATCGAGCACAACTTCGGTAAGGAGACGAGGCCCGAAGAAAAAGTTGAGCTCGGATGAAAAGTTTGAGATCATAGAAATCGCGCCCGACGGCGAACCGATTGAACCAATCCTAACAAGGAAGGCATTTTCTTAGTGCAGGGTTCTTGTTAGGGAGAAGATCCCGATCAGCATCCAGCAATGGTATAAGCCTAAGGAGGAAGACCCTGAGGTGTCTTATGTCAATGATACGCAGAAAGAATATCTTTGGACTGAGCTGAAGGCAAATTTCACCCTACCGCCAGAGGAGGATCCAGAGAAGCCAGTTAAAGAGGAATTAATCAAGTCTTGTGCTATTAAGAAGATGGCAACCCTAATGAGGAGGTGGAGGAAAGAGCTGAACCAGTTTATCAAAAATAAAAAGACACCAGAATTCATCGGCAAATATGAGAAGATCAAAGATCACTGGCCCGCATTTGTGGCCCACAAGACATCGGAAAAGAGTAAGAAGATGTCGGAGACAAACAAGAAAAATGCTGCGAAGAAGACGCTTCACCATCGCACGGGTTCAAGTGGCTACCTGCAAGCCCGGCCTAAGTGGTCCAAGGCTGACAATGATTTGCTTGAAAAAGGGATCGAACCAGAGACAATGAGATGGCCAGACCGTTGCCGGACTTGGTTCTTCGGGTCTGGTGGAACCTTGGACCCTGTAACAGGGTTTTGCCAGTGGACGGACGAGAAACTGGAAATACCAGTCAAGAACCTTCGACACTATATCGATGCAGCGCAGCGAGGGACGTTCCTTCCAAACAGGGAGAAGGACGAGCTCACAATGGCCCTTGGGAATCCTGAGCACCCTGGACGGACACGAGGCACGCCAGGCTCCATTCCGTGAAAGGTTGGTTTTCCGGACGCAGGGGGTTACAAAACCCACAGAGGAGGAAGAAACTGGAGCAGGACCAACTGCAGGCGCTGCACGAAAGGGTAATGGGGCTAGAGGATCGAGAAGAGGAACGAGAAGCAGCAGATCGCAGCAAACGACCTGCCGAAGCTTCCCCCAAAGCTACCCCGCCATCTCAGCGGAGAAGCAGCGTGGCTTCCACCGAGCTGCTTCAGCCGGAGCATGTCTTGACGGCTCCTGCCAGCTATCCCGTGGATGGTATCACGGAGTCTCAAAATTGCCACATGATGGCGCGATGGATGACTTTGAAGGTCAAGGCGGCTGTTGGCCAAGTTTATCCTAGTGGACCCGGCACAACTTATCACTGCCAGCCGATTCCAAAAGGATATGCTAAGGTGTTGGTGGATGAAATAACGGAGGGATTTGAGGACCTCGTGCTTGACCACCCTAGCGGTGAAGGGGAGACTAGGCTGGGTTCTGCTCTGAAGACTCCATGCCTATGGAAGAAGGAGCTCATCAACCTTTTGAACTGGACGCCTCCGCCTCCTCCTCCTGCTCCGGCGAGTCAGGGCACTCCGCCTCCTCCACCGCCTCCTCCTCCGGCGAGTGACGATCAGGGCACGCGTGGCAGCACTCCGCCTCCTTCTCCAGCGCATGGCGGCACTCCGCCTCCTTCTCCGCCTGCGCCGGCGCTCCCGAGCAGCCAGCAGCATCCTCCTTCTCCGCCTCGCCAGCAAGGGCGGAAGAGACCCGCCGCCGCCCCGGCTGCTCCGGCGCGTCGTACTCCTTCTCCTCCGCCTCGTAAGAAAGCACGAAAGAAGACAGACGCTGCAGCCGCTTCGTCTGCTCCGGCATCTAGCAGCACAACCAGAGGCGGGAGGCAATACAAATACGGTCCATCATCTCTCAAGCCTCTAGAGAAGTTATCGTACGAGAGGTCCGAGGAGGAAAACGATACGATTGTGCGGACCCACGTGAAGGAGTTCTTTGAAGGGGTGAAAGCAAAGAGACATCCACCTCCGGAGGAGAAGGTAGATCCGGTGAAAGCAAAGCGCACTATCGATGCCCTGAGGAAACCACCAAAGTCTCCGCCAAGAACCAACTATGAGCGCATTACTGAACAGACATATCTCCAAGCCCAGCGGTCAGGAACTACTGTCAGTGCTAAAAGGTCAAAAGAACAAGCAAATGGGAAAAAATTGCCCAGCTCGGCGAACAAGCACAGCAATCGTGCCCCCCGCTCAATGTGTCTAATGCTCCGGGGATGGTGGCCGGTTATGGCAATCTTGACGATTACTTGCCTGACGATGCACTTCCTGATTTCTTGGAGGTGGACGAACACAGATACGAGTACGGGAAGCCTCTCGTCAAAGATGAAAAATCTCTGACAACAATGATGCGAAGATTCCATAATTGGTACATGGAAACCTGCAGAGAGTCTGAGGGTAAGAATGCTTTGTATCTGCATATTAAAGAGGAGCACGATCTCGTTGCAAATGATCTGTTGACTGTTCCATTTGAGGAGTTCTTCGAGTTCTTCAATCAAAAGGCCCTTGATAAATTAATGGTCTTTTGCTACTGCCTGTAAGTACTATTTCTGTCATTAAGTCTCTATATATAGCTCGGCTCTTTCATTGCATGTATTTATAATTAATTATCCTCAATATATTATGCAGATTGAAGATCGTTGAGTGTAAAAAACAAGAAATTTATGATATTGGGTTCATTAACACAAATATCATAGATGTATTTCTGGTTGAAAAGAACGTCAAAGAGGCCGAGGACAACTTGCTACAATCGTTGATCAAAAATTAAAACAAAGATACCATACTCTTTCCTTACAACGGCCCGTGAGTGTTACTGTCGTGTGCATATTTGGTTTCCCTTATTACTCAAGCGAGCTTATAGTAATGTAATTGATGAGTTATGCATGCGTGCGCAGGTACCACTATATTCTTCTGGAGATTAAGCTTGAGCGTGGACTAGTAACCGTCTTAGACTCGAGACGGAAAGATCCCAAATCCTATGCGGACATCACTGAAATGCTCAGCAAGTAAGTTCAATCGATCATTATCACACCATATCGGCAAATTTTTGTTCATTTCCTGATATCTCAAGTAATAATAATAATTTTCTTTGTCTTGCAGGGTTTGGAAACAGTTCACCGCAGAAGCTCCGAGACTGCCGAAGGAGCTGACATATAAATGGCCGAAAGTAAGTACTACTGGCTAGCTAGTTGCGCGCATCTCCCGTTGATTCTATAGCTATACTTTCATCAATGCCATTTATAATGCTTCATTATCAGTTTGATTGACCTCTATTTCTCGTAAAGTGCTTGTGGCAGGAGGAAGGGCATGATTTCTGTGGATACTACATGTGCGAGTTCATCCACACCGCGACTTTGAAAAACAAGCGGGGCTACTCTCAAAGACAATATGAAGTGCGTAAGCAATAATATTCACAATTTTATTTTATTACACCATCATTTCTGTTGAGTTTCATTCATATATATGTATTAATTAACCCCCTTCTTCAAATTAGACGTGGCAGATGCGGAATGAACTCCTAGAACCAGATCGCATGAAAGCAATTCAAGAGGAATTGGCGGGATTCTTTCTTGACCACTTCATCAATAAAGCCGGAGAATACCATGTGGAAATTGATTTCAAATGCTAGGGGTTTGTAATTAAGAGATCTTATACATATTGTACATGTATGTAGCCAGTAGCGTCGGATACATGATACGAAAACTTGTTGTTCGACCAATCTCTCGGAGAAGGAGAGGTCGATCGATCACTTCTCTCGGTATGCATGACGAACTTCTGTACTGAATGGTTCTCTCGATCACTTATGTATATATAGTACGTAGCGTCGACCAAGCACGGACATAAGAGAGGACACTTCTCTCTATTAATTAGCTAGCTAACACAATATATGAAACACCTAAATTAACCCCCCAAAACCCCCAACCTCCCCCCCTTTCAAAAAAAAAACAAAAACCCTAACCACTGGAATGCTGACGCGTGGATGCCTTTTGGTCCCGGTTGGAGCCACCAACCGGGACCAAAGGCCCCCTGACTGGGCTCGGCGCACAGGGCCACATGGAGGCACATTGGTCCCGGTTCTAGTTTGAACCGGGACTAATGGGTGGAGGTATTAGTAACTTCCCATTAGTCCCGGTTCATGAACCGGGACTAAAGGCCCTTACGAACCGGGACTATTAGGTGTTTTTCTACTAGTGTTACGAAAGGCTTTGAGGATTCTTAATCTAAACTAAATTTTTATACCTGTAGTATTCTTCTGTTATGATTTAATCTTGCACCACTTTAGTCTTGCATCACGTTAGTGTTGAGTAAATAGGCAATTTATCGATTAAATTAATCCACGAGTAAATCACTAGCATGTCATTGACTAAGTTGATGACGTACTGACTTTGATCTAAACATGCACGTACTAAGCAAACAGTAGACAAATCTACACATACTGCTAGTACTGCTAATATGAAAATAATCAGGAGCGGGATAAACGAGTTATACCCTCCAGTAGGCCATGCAGAGGCCGCGGCTTTGGTGGCAGCAGCGGCGTCCTCGGCGGCCTTCTTGTCGACTTCAGCTTTCTCGGCGGCGGCACGGTCGGGGTCGGTGGACATGGTGATGATGAAGGCGACGTGGACGTAGAGGAAGTAGACGATCGGAAGCGAGCAGTCGCGTAATCGCTGCCCAAAAACCTATTCGCCCCTCACCCCGTACAGGAACCAGAAGGGCGTGGTTTCGGAGACCTGCTCTCCCGTCGACCATGTACGCGGCGGACGGGATGGAGTCACCGGCGGCAGCAGCAGCAGAGGAACGACGGTGGGCGTGCGCGTGAGCAGATGTGATCTGTTCATGGCGGCTAGGGTTAGGGGACACCGCACACTTATATAGACGCAGCCGCGTGGAGAGACGTGGGCTTGACCCACGTCCGAGTCCGTGTCAGCCCACGATCCGACGTCTCGGATCGTGGCCCTGCTATCAGAACCTCTCCGTTAGTGACTGGCAAAAATAAGCGCATAGGTGTGAGCTCGGCTCGGCTCATTCCCGCAACCCGCGGCGCGTCGTGACGAGGCGAGGCGAGGCGTGGCGAGGCGGGCGGCGGAGGAGGAGCGCGCGAGGGCCTCTTCTCTTCTCAAGCTCCAATAGCATGTAGAAGAGCCACCCTTATAAACCACTCCAACTTTCCTTCCACTAGCATGGTGGGACTAAACTTCCCACCACCTTGTCATGCCACCTACATGGGCCCTTAGAGATCAAATCTGAAATTGTCATATGGGCTCTAGGCCCATCTCACATTTCAACAATCCCCCACCAGATCTCAGGGGCCCACTTTGTCCTTTGTTCCAAACGCTGTTTTGATATACTAGTGTTTCAGTGAAGACCTGTTAAGGTTGAGCTTCACCTAGAGCAAGTAGCTACACTCCTTCACAACTGAACAATGGACTATGCCTTGAATTGTCAGTTTGGCGTAAAGAAGTTTCACCACATGTCTTACTAGTACTGGGCTGCCGAAGGCTGACCCCTCGGGTGGAGCATATAAGTCACACTCCTGGCCTATTCCTGAGCTTACTAGAGATCACCCCAATCTCATAGACTGTGACTAGCAGTCGGGCTCACATAGGTGTGTTCCTATAAAGATCGCTCTGTAGGATAGCATCTTGCTTATACATATAAGCCTTGGAAAACATTAAGACAGTAGTCATCCTTCCATACAGTTTCCGAGAGTATTGCATCTCCAACGGAGTGGGTTAGTAAAGTTACTCTCCTCAGTTCACCACTGGCTTGTTTCCCAGGTCCTACTTCACGGGATCTCCGATCACATAGGTTGGGTTACCACCATGGCAACTCATGTGGGTCTCATACCCATCTCCCTCGATGCACTATCTATCACGACACGTGATAGCCCTTTCGTAAAGGGATCTGCCAGATTCTTAGCCGTATGGACATAGTCCAGCGCTATCACTCCGGAGTTTCTTAATTTTCTGACATCTTTTAATCTCATTCTTATGTGTTTGTTGGACTTCATGTTGTCCTTTGAACTCTTCACCTTGGTGATGACAGTCTGATTGTCACAGTTCATAAGGATAGCCGGAACCGGTTTATCAACCAGTGGCAAGTCCATCAAAAGATCTCGAAGCCATCCTGCTTCAACACCAGAAGTGTCTAATGCTGTTAATTCTGCTTCCATTGTCGATCTCGTTAAGATCGTTTGCTTGCAAGACTTCCAGGAAACAGCGCCACCTCCAAGAGTAAACATATACCCAGTTGTGGCCTTCATCTCATCAGCATCAGAGATCCAATTCGCATCACTATACCCTTCAAGTACCGACGGGTCTCCGGTATAGTGAAGTCCATAGTTCATAGTACCTTTCAGATAGCGCATAACTCTTTCAACAGCATGCCAATGTACATCACCCGGTTTGGAAACAAACCGGCTCAGTTTGCTCACAGCAAACGCGATGTCAGGCCTCGTTGCGCTCGCTAGGTACATCAGTGAACCAATGATTTGAGAGTATCTCAATTGATCTTTAGCCATGCCTTTGGACTTTCGAATCAACACGCTAGGATCATATGGTGTTTGAGATGGTGTGCAGTCCGAATATCCAAAACGACTTAACACTTTCTCAACATAATGGGATTGCAGAAGTGTGATCCCACCCTCATTATCTCTCAGTAGCTTGATGTTGAAGATAACATCAGCCACACCAAGGTCCTTCATCTCAAAGTTCTGAGACAGAAACGATTTGACCTCCTCAATGACTTTGAGGTTTGTTCCGAATATCAGTATGTCATCAACATACAAGCACAGTATAACTCCTTCGCCCCCACCATGGCTATAGTATACACATTTGTCAGCCTCATTAACAACGAAACCAACAGATGTCAGAGTTGTATTGAACTTATCACGCCATTGCTTAGGTGCTTGCTTTAGGCCATATAAAGATTTCAGCAACTTACACACCTTCCTTTCCTGACCATCTATCACAAAGCCATCTGGCTGTTGCATGTAGATTTCGTCATTTAGCGCTCCATTCAGAAAAGCCGTCTTAACATCCATTTGATGGACGAGAAGACCATGTGAGACCGCCAACGAGAGTAATACTCGAATGGTGGTCAGTCTAGCCACAGGTGAATAAGTATCGAAGAAATCTTCCTCTTCTTTCTGGTCATAGCCCTTGGCCACAAGCCTGACCTTGTACTTTCCAATCGTACCATCGGGCCTAAGCTTTTTCTTGAACACCCACTTACATCCCAATGGTTTGCAACCATAGGGACGCTTAGTGATCTCCCATGTCCCGTTAGCCATGATGGAATCCATCTCGCTACGAACCGCGTCCTTCCAGTAGTCAGCTTCTGGAGAGGCATACGCTTCTGAGATAGAAGTGGGAGTATCATCCACGAGGTACACGAAGAAATCATCACCAAAGGTCTTTGCAGTCCTTTGTCTCTTGCCCCTACCAAGGGTTTCCTCGTCATCCTCCTCAGGATTTTCATCATGTGTTCGTTCATAATATTCCATAGGAATGGCAGGCTCAGGAGTCTCCTCAGATTCCTGTCTAGTAGTGCTTTGCATATCTCTCATAGGAAAAATATCCTCAAAGAATGTAGCATCCTTAGACTCTATGATTGTACCGACCTTCTGG
Source organism: Triticum dicoccoides (assembly GCF_002162155.2). NCBI lineage: Eukaryota > Viridiplantae > Streptophyta > Magnoliopsida > Poales > Poaceae > Triticum > Triticum dicoccoides. Next base: position 796,299,288 of record NC_041385.1, on the reverse strand, counting down.
TCAGGTAACTCAGATTTCACTACTAGGAATCTATAGCCAACGCTGTTCTTAGCGTAGCCCAAATTAACGCAGTCCACAGTCTTGGGTCCAAGCTTACGCTTTTTGGGGATTGGCACGTTGACTTTCGCCAAACAGCCCCAAGTACGCAAGTACGAGAGTGCTGTCCTTCTCTTTGCCCATCTCTCATAGGGAGTGATATCATTATCCTTTATCGGAACTTTATTCAGGACATGACATGCCGTCAATATAGCCTCCCCCCACCATGCCTTGGATAAACCCGACGTATCTAACATGGCGTTAACCAGATCAGTTAGAGTACGGTTTTTCCGCTCGGCAACCCCGTTTGACTGGGGTGAATAGGGAGGCGTCCTCTCATGAATAATGCCGTGTCCGCACAGAAGGAATCAAACTCACTCGAGAAGTACTCTCCACCACGATCTGAACGGAATCGTTTAATTTTCTTTTCAAGTTGATTCTCAACTTCTTCCTTATAGATTTTAAAGTAGTGTAGAGCCTCATCTTTAGTATTTAACAGATATACATAGCAATATCTAGTGGAATCATCTATCAATGTCATGAAGTATTTCTTTCCACCTTTAGTCAATACACCGTTCATCTCACAAAGATCAGAATGTATGAGTTCTAATGGTGCCAAGTGTCTCTCCTCCGCAGCCTTGTGAGGCTGGCGAGGTTGCTTAGCTTGCACACATGACAGGCACTTAGAACCTTTGGCTAAAGTGAAACTCGGGATTAAATCCAACTTAGCTAGCCATGTCATAACACCGAAACTTATGTGACAAAGACGTGAATGCCAAACCTCAGATTCATTAACACTCGAATGAACATGGTTCACGACTTTATTACAGAAATCTGCGAGGGAAAGACGGAACATCCCTCCGCTCTCATAAACTTTTCCAACAAATAGTCCATACTTAGTAACAACTAATTTATTAGACTCGAATACCAACTTAAACCCTTCTCTACATAGAAGGGAGCCACTGACGAGGTTCTTCTTGATGGCGGGGACATGCTGCACGTTCTTCAGCTGCACGATCCTTCACGAAGTAAACTTCAGATCGACCGTGCCAACACCATGAACAGAAGCACTCACGCCATTCCCCATCAATACGGACCCGTGGCCTGTGACCTCGTAAGAAGAGAACAATGAAATGTCAGCACACACATGAACACCTGCACCTGTATCCACCCACCAATCGGTAGGCTGAAACACTGAAAAAACAATAAATAAATTACCGTACCCAGATGCACCATTCTCATTGTTACCCACAATCATGTTGACAGACTTGGAGTCCTGTCCTGACTTCTTAAAATTGTTTGGGCACCTGTTGGCCCAATGTTCAGTCGAACCACAAGTAAAGCAGCCCTCATCCTTCTTGTTCTTCTTGAAGGTCTTCTTACCCTTCTTCTTGAAGTCGGTATTCTGTTGGACACTGTTCTTTCCCTTGAACTTGTGGGAGTTGAGGTTCCTCTGGTTCACCATGTTGGCAACAGAAGTCCCTTCGGCCCCTTTTCCGTGCGAGTCCTTTGCCCTCGAATTCTGCTCGACACTCAGATGGCCAATGACATCCTCCACAGAGAACTCACACCTCTGATGTTTCAGAGTGGTGGCAAAGTTCCTCCAGGAATTGGGGAGCTTAGCGATTATGCAGCCCGCGACAAACTTGCCCGGTAACTCGCACTTCAGAAGCTCAAGCTCCTTAACAATGCATATTATCTCATGAGCCTGCTCCAGTACAGGACGGTTCTCAACCATCTTGTAGTCGTGGAACTGCTCTATAATATACATCTCGCTCCCTGCATCGGCGGCCCCGAACTTAGATTCGAGCGCCTCCCACAAGTCCTTGGCGACATGCACATGTAAATATGCGTCGACCAGTTTATTTCCGATGACGCTAAGAACTGCTCCGAGAAACACAGTGGTTGCCTCCCTGAACGCCTTCTCCTGTTCAGGAGCAATCGTTCCCGTGGACACACCGGTGACCCAGAACACGTTCATAGCCGTGAGCCATAAAGTGGTCTTTGTCTGCCAACGCTTAAAATACGTACCGGTAAACTTATCCGGTTTCAGTGCTGCGGCAAAGCCACTTGCCGAAAAATTCCTACACATAATAGGTTTTTGGATTGTTGAGTAAATAGGCAATTTCTCGATTAAATTAATCCACGAGTAAATCACTAGCATGGCATTGACTAAGTTGATGACGTACTGACTTTGATCTAAACATGCACGTACTAAGCAAACAGTAGACAAATCTACACATACTGCTAGTACTGCTAATATGAAAATAATCAGGAGCAGGATAAACAAGTTATACCCTCCAGTAGGCCATGCAGAGGCCACGGCTTTGGTGGCAGCAGCGGCGTCCTCGGCGGCCTTCTTGTTGGCTTCAGCTTTCTCGGCGGCGGCACGGTCGGGGTCGGTGGACATGGTGATGATGAAGGCGACGCGGACGTAGAGGAAGTAGACGATCGGAAGCGAGCAGTCGTGTAATCGCTGCCCAAAAACCTATTCGCCCCTCACCCCATACAGGAACCAGAAGGGCATGGTTTCGGAGACCTACTTTCCCGTCGACCGTGTACGCGGCGGACGGGATGGAGTCACCGGCGGCAGCAGCAGCAGAGGAACGACGGTGGGCGTGCCCGTGAGCAGATGTGATCTGTTCGTGGCTGCTAGGGTTAGGGGACACCGCACACTTATATAGACGCAGCCGCGTGGAGAGACGTGGGATTGACCCACGGTCGAGTCCGTGTCAGCCCACGATCCGACGTCTCGGATCGTGGCCCTGCTGTCAGAACCTCTCCGTTAGTGACTGGCAAAAATAAGCGCATAGGTGTGAGCTCGGCTCGGCTCATTCCCGCAACCCGCGGCGCGTCGTGACGAGGCGAGGCGTGGCGAGGTGGGCGGCGGAGGAGGAGCGCGCGAGGGCCTCTTCTCTTCTCAAGCTCCAATAGCATGTAGAAGAGCCACCCTTATAAACCACTCCAACTTTCCTTCCACTAGCATGGTGGGACTAAACTTCCCACCACCTTGTCATGCCACCTACATGGGCCCTTAGAGATCAAATCTGAAATTGTCATATGGGCTCTAGGCCCATCTCACATTTCAACAGTCCCCCACCAGATCTCAGGGGCCCACTTTGTCCTTTGTTCCAAACGCTGTTTTGATATACTAGTGTTTCAGTGAAGACCTGTTAAGGTTGAGCTTCACCTAGAGCAAGTAGCTACACTCCTTCACAACTGAACAATGGACTATGCCTTGAATTGTCAGTTTGGCGTAAAGAAGTTTCACCACATGTCTTACTAGTACTGGGCTGCCGAAGGCTGACCCCTCGGGTGGAGCATATAAGTCACACTCCTGGCCTATTCATGAGCTTACTAGAGATCACCCCAATCTCATAGACTGTGACTAGCAGTCGGGCTCACATAGGTGTGTTCCTCCAAAGATCGCTCTGTAGGATAGCATCTTGCTTATACATATAAGCCTTGGAAAACATAAAGACAGTAGTCATCCTTCCATACAGTTTCCGAGAGTATTGCATCTCCAACGGAGTGGGTTAGTAAAGTTACTCTCCTCAGTTCACCACTGGCTTGTTTCCCAGGTCCTACTTCACGGGATCTCCGATCACATAGGTTGGGTTACCACCATGGCAACTCATGTGGGTCTCATACCCATCTCCCCCGATGCACTATCTATCACGACACGTGATAACCCTTTCGTAAAGGGATCTGCCAGATTCTTAGCCATATGGACATAGTCCAGCGCTATCACTCCGGAGTTTCTTAATTTTCTGACAGCTTTTAATCTCATTCTTATGTGTTTGTTGGACTTCATGTTGTCCTTTGAACTCTTCACCTTGGTGATGACAGTCTGATTGTCACAGTTCATAAGGATAGCCGGAACCGGTTTATCAACCAGTGGCAAGTCCATCAAAATATCTCGAAGCCATCCTGCTTCAACACCAGAAGTGTCTAATGCTGTTAATTCTGCTTCCATTGTCGATCTCGTTAAGATCGTTTGCTTGCAAGACTTCCAGGAAACAGCGCCACCTCCAAGAGTAAACATATACCCAGTTGTGGCCTTCATCTCATCAGCATCAGAGATCCAATTCGCATCACTATACCCTTCAAGTACCGACGGGTCTCAGGTATAGTGAAGTCCATAGTTCATAGTACCTTTCAGATAGCGCATAACTCTTTCAACAGCATGCCAATGTACATCACCCGGTTTGGAATCAAACCGGCTCAGTTTGCTCACAGCAAACGCGATGTCAGGCCTCGTTGCGCTCGCTAGGTACATTAGTGAACCAATGATTTGAGAGTATCTCAATTGATCTTTAGCCATGCCTTTGGACTTTCGAATCAACACGCTAGGATCATATGGTGTTTGAGATGGTGTGCAGTCCGAATATCCAAAACGACTTAACACCTTCTCAACATAACGGGATTGCAGAAGTGTGATCCCACCCTCATTATCTCTCAGTAGCTTGATGTTCAAGATAACATCAGCCACACCAAGGTCCTTCATCTCAAAGTTCTGAGACAGAAACGATTTGACCTCCTCAATGACTTTGAGGTTTGTTCCGAATATCAGTATGTCATCAACATACAAGCACAGTATAACTCCTTCGCCCCCACCATGGCGATAGTATACACATTTGTCAGCCTCATTAACAACGAAACCAACAGATGTCAGAGTTGTATTGAACTTATCATGCCATTTCTTAGGTTCTTGCTTTAGGCCATATAAAGATTTCAGCAACTTACACACCTTCCTTTCCTGACCATCTATCACAAAGCCATCTGGCTGTTGCATGTAGATTTCGTCATTTAGCGCTCCATTCAGAAAAGCCGTCTTAACATCCATTTGATGGACGAGAAGACCATGTGAGACCGCCAACGAGAGTAATACTCGAATGGTGGTCAGTCTAGCCACAGGTGAATAAGTATCGAAGAAATCTTCCTCTTCTTTCTGGTCATAGCCCTTGGCCACAAGCCTGCCCTTGTACTTTCCAATCGTACCATCGGGCCTAAGCTTTTTCTTGAACACCCACTTACATCCCAATGGTTTGCAACCATAGGGACGCTTAGTGATCTCCCATGTCCCGTTAGCCATGATGGAATCCATCTCGCTACGAACCGCGTCCTTCCAGTAGTCAGCTTCTGGAGAGGCATACGCTTCTGAGATAAAAGTGGGAGTATCATCCACGAGGTACACGAAGAAATCATCACCAAAGGTCTTTGCAGTCCTTTGTCTCTTGCCCCTACCAAGGGTTTCCTCGTCATCCTCCTCAGGATTTTCATCATGTGTTCGTTCATAATATTCCATAGGAATGGCAGGCTCAGGAGTCTCCTCAGATTCCTGTCTAGTAGTGCTTTGCATATCTCTCATAGGAAAAATATCCTCAAAGAATGTAGCATCCTTAGACTCTATGATTGTACCGACCTTCTGGTCAGGTAACTCAGATTTCACTACTAGAAATCTATAGCCAAAGCTGTTCTTAGCGTAGCCCAAATTAACGCAGTCCACAGTCTTGGGTCCAAGCTTACGCTTTTTGGGGATTGGCACGTTGAATTTCGCCAAACAGCCCCAAGTACGCAAGTACGAGAGTGTTGTCCTTCTCTTTGCCCATCTCTCATAGGGAGTGATATCATTATCCTTTATCGGAACTTTATTCAGGACATGACATGCCGTCAATATAGCCTCCCCCCACCATGCCTTGGATAAACCCGACGTATCTAACATGGCGTTAACCAGATCAGTTAGAGTACGGTTTTTCCGCTCGGCAACCCCGTTTGACTGGGGTGAATAGGGAGGCGTCCTCTCATGAATAATGCCGTGTTCCGCACAGAAGGAATCAAACTCACTCGAGAAGTACTCTCCACCACGATCTGAACGGAATCGTTTAATTTTCTTTTCAAGTTGATTCTCAACTTCTGCCTTATAGATTTTAAAGTAGTGTAGAGCCTCATCTTTAGTATTTAACAGATATACATAGCAATATCTAGTGGAATCATCTATCAATGTCATGAAGTATTTCTTTCCACCTTTAGTCAATACACCGTTCATCTCACAAAGATCAGAATGTATGAGTTCTAATGGTGCCAAGTGTCTCTCCTTCGCAGCCTTGTGAGGCTGGCGAGGTTGCTTAGCTTGCACACATGACAGGCACTTAGAACCTTTGGCTAAAGTGAAACTCGGGATTAAATCCAACTTAGCTAGCCGCGTCATAACACCGAAACTTATGTGACAAAGACGTGAATGCCAAACCTCAGATTCATTAACACTCGAATGAACATGGTTCACGTCTTTATTACAGAAATCTGCGAGGGAAAGGCGGAACATCCCTCCGCTCTCATAACATTTTCCAACAAATAGTCCATACTTAGTAACAACTAATTTATTAGACTCGAATACCAACTTAAACCCTTCTCTACATAGAAGGGAGCCACTAACGAGGTTCTTCTTGATGGCGGGGACATGCTGCACGTTCTTCAGCTGCACGATCCTTCAAGGAGTAAACTTTAGATCGACCGTGCCAACAGCATGAACAGAAGCACTCGCGCCATTCCCCATCAATACGGACCCGTGGCCTGTGACCTAGTAAGAAGAGAACAATGAAATGTCAGCACACACATGAACACCTGCACCTGTATCCACCCACCAATCGGTAGGCTGAAACACTGAAAAAATAGTAAATAAATTACCGTACCCAGATGCACCATTCTCATTGTTGCCCACAATCATGTTGACAGACTTGGAGTCCTGTCCTGACTTCTTAAACTTGTTTGGGCACCTGTTGGCCTAATGTTCAGTCGAACCACAAGTAAAGCAGCCCTCATCCTTCTTGTTCTTCTTGAAGGTCTTCTTACCCTTCTTCTTGAAGTCGGTATTCTGTTGGACACCGTTCTTTCCCTTGAACTTGTGGGAGTTGAGGTTCCTATGGTTCACCATGTTGGCAATGGAAGTCCCTTCGGCCCCTTTTCCGTGCGAGTCCTTTGCCCTCGAATTCTGCTCGACACTCAGATGGCCAATGACATCCTCCACAGAGAATTCACGCCTCTGATGTTTAAGAGTGGTGGCAAAGTTCCTCCAGGAATTGGGGAGCTTAGAGATTATGCAGCCCGCGACAAACTTGCCCGGTAACTCGCACTTCAGAAGCTCAAGCTCCTTAACAATGCATAATATCTCATGAGCCTGCTCCAGTACAGGACGGTTCTCAACCATCTTGTAGTCGTGGAACTGCTCTATAATATACATCTCGCTCCCTGCATCGGCGGACCCGAACTTAGATTTGAGCGCCTCCCACAAGTCCTTGGCGACATGCACATGTAAATATGCGTCGACCAGTTTATCTCCGATCACGCTAAGAACTGCTCCGAGAAACACAGTGGTTGCCTCCCTGAACGCCTTCTCCTGTTCAGGAGCAATCGTTCCCGTGGACACACCGGTGACCCAGAACACGTTCATAGCCGTGAGCCATAAAGTGGTCTTTGTCTGCCAACGCTTAAAATACGTACCGGTAAACTTATCCGGTTTCAGTGCTGCGGCAAAGCCACTTGCCGAAAAATTCCTACACATAATAGGTTTTTGAATTGTTGAGTAAATAGGCAATTTCTCAATTAAATTAATCCACGAGTAAATCACTAGCATGGCATTGACTAAGTTGATGACGTACTGACTTTGATCTAAACATGCACGTACTGAGCAAATAGTAGACAAATCTACACATACTGCTAGTACTGCTAATATGAAAATAATCAGGAGCGGGATAAACGAGTTATACCCTCCAGTAGGCCATGCAGAGGCCGCGGCTTTGGTGGCAGCAGCGGCGTCCTCGGCGGCCTTCTTGTTGGCTTCAGCTTTCTCGGCGGTGGCACGGTCGGGGTCGGTGGACATGGTGATGATGAAGGCGACGCGGACATAGAGGAAGTAGACGATCGGAAGCGAGTAGTCGCGTAATCGCTGCCTTAAAACCTATTCGCCCCTCACCCCGTACAGGAACCAGAAGGGCGTGGTTTCGGAGACCTGCTCTCCCATCGACCGTGTACGCGGCGGACGGGATGGAGTCACCGGCGACAGCAGCAGCAGAGGAACGACGATGGGCGTGCGCGTGAGCAGATGTGATCTGTTCGTGGCGGGTAGGGTTAGGGGACACCGCACACTTATATAGACGCAGCCGCGTGGAGAGACGTGGGCTTGACCCACGTCCGAGTCCGTGTCAACCCACGATCCGACGTCTCGGATCGTGGCCCTGCTGTAAGAACCTCTCCATTAGTGACTGGCAAAAATAAGCGCATAGGTGTGAGCTCGGCTCGGCTCATTCCCGCAACCCGTAGCGCGTCGTGATGAGGCGAGGCGTGGCGAGGCGGGCGGCGGAGGAGGAGCGCGCGAGGGCCTCTTCTCTTCTCAAGCTCCAATAGCATGTGGAAGAGCCACCCTTATAAACCACTCCAACTTTCCTTCCACTAGCATGGTGGGACTAAACTTCCCACCACCTTGTCATGCCACCTACATGGGCCCTTAGAGATCAAATCTGAAATTGTCATATGGGCTCTAGGCCCATCTCACATTTCAACAATCCCCCACCAGATCTCAGGGGCCCACTTTGTCCTTTGTTCCAAACACTGTTTTGATATACTAGTGTTTCAGTGAAGACCTGTTAAGGTTGAGCTTCACCTAGAGCAAGTAGCTACACTCCTTCACAACTGAACAATGGACTATGCCTTGAATTGTCAGTTTGGCATAAAGAAGTTTCACCACATGTCTTACTAGTACTGGGCGGCCGAAGGCTGACCCCTCGGGTGGAGCATATAAGTCACACTCCTGGCCTATTCATGAGCTTACTAGAGATCACCCCAATCTCATAGACTGTGACTAGCAGTCGGGCTCACATAGGTGTGTTCCTCCAAAGATCGCTCTGTAGGATAGCATCTTGCTTATACATATAAGCCTTGGAAAACATTAAGACAGTAGTCATCCTTCCATACAGTTTCCGAGAGTATTGCATCTCCAACGGAGTGGGTTAGTAAAGTTACTCTCCTCAGTTCACCACTGGCTTGTTTTCCAGGTCCTACTTCACGGGATCTCCGATCACATAGGTTGGGTTACCACCATGGCAACTCATGTGGGTCTCATACCCATCTCCCTAGATGCACTATCTATCACGACAAGTGATAGCCCTTTCGTAAAGGGATCTGCCAGATTCTTAGCCGTATGGACATAGTCCAGCGCTATCACTCCGGAGTTTCTTAATTTTCTGACAGCTTTTAATCTCATTCTTGTGTTTGTTGGACTTCATGTTGTCCTTTGAACTCTTCACCTTGGTGATGACAGTCTGATTGTCACAGTTCATAAGGATAGCTGGAACCGGTTTATCAACCAGTGGCAAGTCCATCAAAAGATCTCGAAGCCATCCTGCTTCAACACCAGAAGTGTCTAATGCTGTTAATTCTGCTTCCATTGTCGATCTCGTTAAGATCGTTTGCTTGCAAGACTTCCAGGAAACAGCGCCACCTCCAAGAGTAAACATATACCCAGTTGTGGCCTTCATCTCATCAGCATCAGAGATCCAATTCGCATCACTATACCCTTCAAGTACCGACGGGTCTCCGGTATAGTGAAGTCCATAGTTCATAGTACCTTTCAGATAGCGCATAACTCTTTCAACAGCATGCCAATGTACATCACCCGGTTTGGAAACAAACCGGCTCCGTTTGCTCACAGCAAACGCGATGTCAGGCCTCGTTGCGCTCGCTAGGTACATCAGTGAACCAATGATTTGAGAGTATCTCAATTGATCTTTAGCCATGCCTTTGGACTTTCGAATCAACACGCTAGGATCATATGGTGTTTGAGATGGTGTGCAGTCCGAATATCCAAAACGACTTAACACCTTCTCAACATAATGGGATTGCAGAAGTGTGATCCCACCCTCATTATCTCTCAGTAGCTTGATGTTCAAGATAACATCAGCCACACCAAGGTCCTTCATCTCAAAGTTCTGAGACAGAAACAATTTGACCTCCTCAATGACTTTGAGGTTTGTTCCGAATATCAGTATGTCATCAACATACAAGCACAGTATAACTCCTTCGCCCCACCATGGCGATAGTATACACATTTGTCAGCCTCATTAACAACGAAACCAACAGATGTCAGAGTTGTATTGAACTTATCATGCCATTGCTTAGGTGCTTGCTTTAGGCCATATAAAGATTTCAGCAACTTACACACCTTCCTTTCCTGACCATCTATCACAAAACCATCTGGCTGTTGCATGTAGATTTCCTCATTTAGCTCTCCATTCAGAAAAGCCGTCTTAACATCCATTTGATGGACGAGAAGACCATGTGAGGCCGCCAACGAGAGTAATACTCGAATAGTGGTCAGTCTAGCCACAGGTGAATAAGTATCGAAGAAATCTTCCTCTTCTTCCTGGTCATAGCCCTTGGCCACAAGCCTGGCCTTGTACTTTTCAATCTTACCATCGGGCCTAAGCTTTTTCTTGAACACCCACTTACATCCCAATGATTTGCAACCATAGGGACGCTCAGTGATCTCCCATGTCCCGTTAGCCATGATGGAATCCATCTCGCTACGAACCGCATCCTTCCAGTAGTCAGCTTCTGGAGAGGCATACGCTTCTGAGATAGAAGTGGGAGTATCATCCATGAGGTACACGAAGAAATCATCATCAAAGGTCTTTGCAGTCCTTTGTCTCTTGCCCCTACCAAGGGTTTCCTCGTCATCCTCCTCAGGATTTTCATCATGTGTTCGTTCATAATATTCCATAGGAATGGCAGGCTCAGGAGTCTCCTCAGATTCCTGTCTAGTAGTGCTTTGCATATCTCTCATAGGAAAAATATCCTCAAAGAATGTAGCATCCTTAGACTCTATGATTGTACCGACCTTCTGGTCAGGTAACTCAGATTTCACTACTAGAAATCTATAGCCAACGCTGTTCTTAGCGTAGCCCAAATTAACGCAGTCCACAGTCTTGGGTCCAAGCTTACGCTTTTTGGGGATTGGCACGTTGACTTTCGCCAAACAGCCCCAAGTACGCAAGTACGAGAGTGTTGTCCTTCCCTTTGCCCATCTCTCATAGGGAGTGATATCATTATCCTTTATCAGAACTTTATTCAGGACATGACATGCCGTCAATATAGCCTCCCCCCACCATGCCTTGGATAAACCCGACGTATCTAACATGGCGTTAACCAGATCAGTTAGAGTACGGTTTTTCCGCTCGGCAACCCCGTTTGACTGGGGTGAATAGGGAGGCGTCCTCTCATGAATAATGCCGTGTTCCGCACAGAAGGAATCAAACTCACTCGAGAAGTACTCTCCACCATGATCTGAACGGAATCGTTTAATTTTCTTTTCAAGTTGATTCTCAACTTCTGCCTTATAGATTTCAAAGTAGTGTAGAGCCTCATCTTTAGTATTTAACAGATATACATAGCAATATCTAGTGGAATCATTTATCAATGTCATGAAGTATTTCTTTCCACATTTAGTCAATACACCGTTCATCTCACAAAGATCAGAATGTATGAGTTCTAATGGAGCCAAGTGTCTCTCCTCCGCAGCTTTGTGAGGCTGGCGAGGTTGCTTAGCTTGCACACATGACAGGCACTTAGAACCTTTGGCTAAAGTGAAACTCGGGATTAAATCCAACTTAGCTAGCCGCGTCATAACACCGAAACTTATGTGACAAAGACATGAATGCCAAACCTCAGATTCATTAACACTCGAATGAACATGGTTCACGACTTTATTACAGAAATCTGCGAGGAAAAGGCGGAACATCCCTCCGCTCTCATAACCTTTTCCAACAAATAGTCCATACTTAGTAACAATTAATTTATTAGACTCGAATACCAACTTAAACCCTTCTCTACATAGAAGGGAGCCACTAACGAGGTTCTTCTTGATGGCGGGGACATGCTGCACGTTCTTCAGCTGCACGATCCTTCCCAAAGTAAACTTCAGATCGACCATGCCAACACCATGAACAGAAGCACTCGCGCCATTCCCCATCAATACGGACCCGTGGCCTGTGACCTGGTAAGAAGAGAACAATGAAATGTCAGCACACACATGAACACCTGCACCTGTATCCACCCACCAATCGGTAGGCTGAAACACTGAAAAACAGTAAATAAATTACCGTACCTAGATGCACCATTCTCATTGTTGCCCACAATCATGTTGACAGACTTGGAGTCCTGTCCTGACTTCTTAAACTTGTTTGGGCACCTGTTGGCCCAATGTTCAGTCGAACCACAAGTAAAGCAGCCCTCATCCTTCTTGTTCTTCTTGAAGGTCTTCTTACCCTTCTTCTTGAAGTCGGTATTCTGTTGGACACCGTTCTTTCCCTTGAACTTGTGGGAGTTGAGGTTCCTCTGGTTCACCATGTTGGCAACAGAAGTCCCTTCGGCCCCTTTTCCGTGCGAGTCCTTTGCCCTCGAATTCTGCTCGACACTCAGATGGCCAATGACATCCTCCATAGAGAATTCACGCCTCTGATGTTTCAGAGTGGTGGCAAAGTTCCTCCAGGAATTGGGGAGCTTAGCGATTATGTAGCCCGCGACAAACTTGCCCGGTAACTCGCACTTCAGAAGCTCAAGCTCCTTAACAATGCATATTATCTCATGAGCCTGCTCCAGTACAGGACGGTTCTCAACCATCTTGTAGTCGTGGAACTGCTCTATAATATACATCTCGCTCCCTGCATCGGCCGCCCGAACTTAGATTCGAGCGCCTCCCACAAGTCCTTGGCGACATGCACATGTAAATATGCGTCGACCAGTTTATCTCCGATCACACTAAGAACTGCTCCGAGAAACACAGTGGTTGCCTCCCTGAACGCCTTCTCCTGTTCAGGAGCAATCGCTCCCGTGGACACACCGGTGACCCAGAACACGTTCATAGCCGTGAGCCATAAAGTGGTCTTTGTCTGCCAATGCTTAAAATACGTACCGGTAAACTTATCCGGTTTCAGTGCTGCGACAAAGCCACTTGCCGAAAAATTCCTACACATAATAGGTTTTTGGATTGTTGAGTAAATAGGCAATTTCTCGATTAAATTAATCCACGAGTAAATCACTAGCATGGCATTGACTAAGTTGATGACGTACTGACTTTGATCTAAACATGCACTTACTAAGCAAACAGTAGACAAATCTACACATACTGCTAGTACTGCTAATATGAAAATAATCAGGAGCGGGATAAACGAGTTATACCCTCCAGTAGGCCATGCAGAGGCCGCAGCTTTGGTGGCAGCAGCGGCGTCCTCGGCGGCCTTCTTGTCGGCTTCAGCTTTCTCGGCGGCGGCACGGTCGGGGTCGGTGGACATGGTGATGATGAAGGCGACGCGGACGTAGAGGAAGTAGACGATCGGAAGCGAGCAGTCGCGTAATCGCTGCCCAAAAACCTATTCGCCCCTCACCCCGTACAGGAACCAGAAGGGCGTGGTTTCGGAGACCTGCTCTCCCGTCGACCGCGTACGCGGCGGACGGGATGGAGTCACCGGCGGCAGCAGCAGCAGAGGAACGACGGTGGGCGTGCGCGTGAGCAGATGTGATCTGTTCGTGGCGGCTAGGGTTAGGGGACACCGCACACTTATATAGACGCACCCGCGTGGAGAGACGTGGGCTTGACCCACGTCCGAGTCCGTGTCAGCCCACGATCCGACGTCTCGGATCGTGGCCCTGCTGTCAGAACCTCTCCCTTAGTGACTGGCAAAAATAAGCGCATAGGTGTGAGCTCGGCTCGGCTCATTCCCGCAACCCGCGGCGCGTCGTGACGAGGCGAGGCGAGGCGTGGCGAGGCGGGCGGCGGAGGAGGAGCGCGTGAGGGCCTCTTCTCTTCTCAAGCTCCAATAGCATGTAGAAGAGCCACCCTTATAAACCACTCCAACTTTCCTTCCACTAGCATGGTGGGACTAAACTTCCCACCACCTTGTCATGCCACCTACATGGGCCCTTAGAGATCAAATCTGAAATTGTCATATGGGCTCTAGGCCCATCTCACATTTCAACAATCCCCCACCAGATCTCAGGGGCCCACTTTGTCCTTTGTTCCAAACGCTGTTTTGATATACTAGTGTTTCAGTGAAGACCTGTTAAGGTTGAGCTTCACCTAGAGCAAGTAGCTACACTCCTTCACAACTGAACAATGGACTATGCCTTGAATTGTCAGTTTGGCGTAAAGAAGTTTCACCACATGTCTTACTAGTAATGGGCTGCCGAAGGCTGACCCCTCGGGTGGAGCATATAAGTCACACTCCTGGCCTATTCATGAGCTTACTAGAGATCACCCTAATCTCATAGACTGTGACTAGCAGTCGGGCTCACATAGGTGTGTTCCTCCAAAGATCGCTCTGTAGGATAGCATCTTGCTTATACATATAAGCCTTGGAAAACATTAAGACAGTAGTCACCCTTCCATACAGTTTCCGAGAGTATTGCATCTCCAACGGAGTGGGTTAGTAAAGTTACTCTCCTCAGTTCACCACTGGCTTGTTTCCCAGGTCCTACTTCACGGGATCTCCGATCACATAGGTTGGGTTACCACCATGGCAACTCATGTGGGTCTCATACCCATCTCCCTCGATGCACTATCTATCACGACACGTGATAGCCCTTTCGTAAAGGGATCTGCCAGATTCTTAGCCGTATGGACATAGTCCAGTGCTATCACTCCGGAGTTTCTTAATTTTCTGACAGCTTTTAATCTCATTCTTATGTGTTTGTTGGACTTCATGTTGTCCTTTGAACTCTTCACCTTGGTGATGACAGTCTGATTGTCACAGTTCATAAGGATAGCCGGAACCGGTTTATCAACCAGTGGCAAGTCCATCAAAAGATCTCGAAGCCATCCTGCTTCAACACCAGAAGTGTCTAATGTTGTTAATTCTGCTTCCATTGTCGATATCGTTAAGATCGTTTGCTTGCAAGACTTTCAGGAAACAGCGCCACCTCCAAGAGTAAACATATACCCAGTTGTGGCCTTCATCTCATCAGCATCAGAGATCCAATTCGCATCACTATACCCTTCAAGTACCGACGGGTCTCCGGTATAGTGAAGTCCATAGTTCATAGTACCTTTCAGATAGCGCATAACTCTTTCAACAGCATGCCAATGTACATCACCCGGTTTGGAAACAAACCGGCTCCGTTTGCTCACAGCAAACGCGATGTCAGGCCTCGTTGCGCTCGCTAGGTACATCAGTGAACCAATGATTTGAGAGTATCTCAATTGATCTTTAGCCATGCCTTTGGACTTTCGAATCAACACGCTAGGATCATATGGTGTTTGAGATGGTGTGCAGTCCGAATATCCAAAACGACTTAACACCTTCTCAACATAATGGGATTGCAGAAGTGTGATCCCACCCTCATTATCTCTCAGTAGCTTGATGTTCAAGATAACATCAGCCACACCAAGGTCCTTCATCTCAAAGTTCTGAGACAGAAACGATTTGACCTCCTCAATGACTTTGAGGTTTGTTCCGAATATCAGTATGTCATCAACATACAAGCACAGTATAACTCCTTCGCCCCCACCATGGCGATAGTATACACATTTGTCAGCCTCATTAACAACGAAACCAACAGATGTCAGAGTTGTATTGAACTTATCATGCCATTGCTTAGGTGCTTGCTTTAGGCCATATAAAGATTTCAGCAACTTACACACCTTCCTTTCCTGACCATCTATCACAAAGCCATCTAGCTGTTGCATGTAGATTTCCTCATTTGGCTCTCCATTCAGAAAAGCCGTCTTAACATCCATTTGATGGACGAGAAGACCATGTGAGGCCGCCAACGAGAGTAATACTCGAATGGTGGTCAGTCTAGCCACAGGTGAATAAGTATCGAAGAAATCTTCCTCTTCTTTCTGGTCATAGCCCTTGGCCACAAGCCTGGCCTTGTACTTTTCAATCGTACCATCGGGCCTAAGCTTTTTCTTGAACACCCACTTACATCCCAATGGTTTGCAACCATAGGGACGCTCAGTGATCTCCCATGTCCCGTTAGCCATGATGGAATCCATCTCGCTACGAACCGCATCCTTCCAGTAGTCAGCTTCTGGAGAGGCATACGCTTCTGAGATAGAAGTGGGAGTATCATCCACGAGGTACACGAAGAAATCATCACCAAAGGTCTTTGCAGTCCTTTGTCTCTTGCCCCTACCAAGGGTTTCCTCGTCATCCTCCTCAGGATTTTCATCATGTGTTCGTTCATAATATTCCATAGGAATGACAGGCTCAGGAGTCTCCTCAGATTCCTGTCTAGTAGTGCTTTGCATATCTCTCATAGGAAAACTATCCTCAAAGAATGTAACATCCTTAGACTCTATGATTGTACCGACCTTCTGGTCAGGTAACTCAGATTTCACTACTAGAAATCTATAGCAAACGTTGTTCTTAGCGTAGCCCAAATTAACGCAGTCCATAGTCTTGGGTCCAAGCTTACGCTTTTTGGGGATTGGCACGTTGACTTTCGCCAAACAGCCCCAAGTACGCAAGTACGAGAGTGTTGTCCTTCTCTTTGCCCATCTCTCATAGGGAGTGATATCATTATCCTTTATCGGAACTTTATTCAGGACATGACATGCCGTCAATATAGCCTCCCCCCACCATGCCTTGGATAAACCCGACGTATCTAACATGGTGTTAACCAGATCAGTTAGAGTACGGTTTTTCCGCTCGGCAACCCCGTTTGACTGGGGTGAATAGGGAGGCGTCCTCTCATGAATAATGCCGTGTTCCGCACAGAAGGAATCAAACTCACTCGAGAAGTACTCTCCACCACGATCTGAACGGAATCGTTTAATTTTCTTTTCAAGTTGATTCTCAACTTCTGCCTTATAGATTTTAAAGTAGTGTAGAGCCTCATCTTTAGTATTTAACAGATATACATAGCAATATCTAGTGGAATCATCTATCAATGTCATGAAGTATTTCTTTCCACCTTTAGTCAATACACCGTTCATCTCACAAAGATCAGAATGTATGAGTTCTAATGGTGCCAAGTGTCTCTCCTCCGCAGCCTTGTGAGGCTGGCGAGGTTGCTTAGCTTGCACACATGACAGGCACTTAGAACCTTTGGCTAAAGTGAAACTCGGGATTAAATCCAACTTAGTTAGCCGCGTCATAACACCGAAACTTATGTGACAAAGACGTGAATGCCAAACCTCAGATTCATTAACACTCGAATGAACATGGTTCACGACTTTATTATAGAAATCTACGAGGGAAAGGCAGAACATCCCTCCGCTCTCATAACCTTTTCCAACAAATAGTACATACTTAGTAACAACTAATTTATTAGACTCGAATACCAACTTAAACCCTTCTCTACATAGAAGGGAGCCACTAACGAGGTTCTTCTTGATGGCGGGGACATGTTGCACGTTCTTCAGCTGCACGATCCTTCCTGAACTAAACTTCAGATCGACCGTGCCAACACCATGAATAGAAGCACTCGCGCCATTCCCCATCAATACGGACCCGTGGCCTGTGACCTGGTAAGAAGAGAACAATGAAATGTCAGCACACACATGAACACCTGCACCTGTATCCACCCACCAATCGGTAGGCTGAAACACTGAAAAAACAGTAAATAAATTACCGTATCCAGATGCACCATTCTCATTGTTGCCCACAATCATGTTGACAGACTTGGAGTCCTGTCCTGACTTCTTAAACTTGTTTGGGCACCTGTTGGCCCAATGTTCAGTCGAACCACAAGTAAAGCAGCCCTCATCCTTCTTGTTCTTCTTGAAGGTCTTCTTACCCTTCTTCTTGAAGTCGGTATTCTGTTGGACACCGTTCTTTCCCTTGAACTTGTGGGAGTTGAGGTTCCTCTGGTTCACCATGTTGGCAACAGAGGTCCCTTCGGCCCCTTTTCCGTGCGAGTCCTTTGCCCTCGAATTCTGCTCGACACTCAGATGGCCAATGACATCCTCCACAGAGAATTCACGCCTCTGATGTTTCAGAGTGGTGGCAAAGTTCCTCCAGGAATTGGGGAGCTTAGCGATTATGCAGCCCGCGACAAACTTGCTCGGTAACTCGCACTTCAGAAGCTCAAGCTCCTTAACAATGCATATTATCTCATGAGCCTGCTCCAGTACAGGACGATTCTCAACCATCTTGTAGTCGTGGAACTGCTCTATAATATACATCTCGCTCCCTGCATCGGCGGCCCCAAACTTAGATTCGAGCGCCTCCCACAAGTCCTTGGCGACATGCATATGTAAATATGCGTTGACTAGTTTATCTCCGATCACGCTAAGAACTGCTCCGAGAAACACAGTGGTTGCCTCCCTGAACGCCTTCTCCTGTTCAGGAGCAATCGTTCCCGTGGACACACCGGTGACCCAGAACACGTTCATAGCCGTGAGCCATAAAGTGGTCTTTGTCTGCCAATGCTTAAAATACGTACCGGTAAACTTATCCGGTTTCAGTGCTGCGGCAAAGCCACTTGCCGAAAAATTCCTACACATAATAGGTTTTTGGATTGTTGAGTAAATAGGCAATTTCTCGATTAAATTAATCCATGAGTAAATCACTAGCATGGCATTGACTAAGTTGAAGACGTACTGACTTTGATCTAAACATGCATGTACTAAGCAAACAGTAGACAAATCTACACATACTGCTAGTACTGCTAATACGAAAATAATCAGGAGCGGGATAAATGAGTTATACCCTCCAGTAGGCCATGCAGAGGCCGCGGCTTTGGTGGCAGCAGCGGCGTCCTCGGCGGCCTTCTTGTCGGCTTCAGCTTTCTCGGCGGCGGCACGGTCGGGGTCGGTGGACATGGTGATGATGAAGGCGACGCGGACGTAGAGGAAGTAGACGATCGGAAGCGAGCAGTCGCGTAATCGCTGCCCAAAAACCTATTCGCCCCTCATCCCGTACAGGAACCAGAAGGGCGTGGTTTCGGAGACCTGCTCTCCCGTCGACCGTGTACGCGGCGGACGGGATGGAGTCACCGGCGGCAGCAGCAGCAGAGGAACGACGGTGGGCCTGCGCGTGAGTAGATGTGATCTGTTCATGGCGGCTAGGGTTAGGGGACACCGCACACTTATATAGACGCAGCCGCGTGGAGAGACGTGGGCTTGACCCACGTCCGAGTCCGTGTCAGCCCACGATCCGACGTCTCGGATCGTGGCCCTGCTGTCAGAACCTCTCCGTTAGTGACTGGCAAAAATAAGCGCATAGGTGTGAGCTCGGCTCGGCTCATTCCCGCAACCCGCGGCGAGGCGGGCGGAGGAGGAGGAGCGCGCGAGGGCCTCTTTTCTTCTCAAGCTCCAATAGCATGTAGAAGAGCCACCCTTATAAACCACTCCAACTTTCCTTCCACTAGCATGGTGGGACTAAACTTCCCACCACCTTGTCATGCCACCTACATGGGTCCTTAGAGATCAAATCTGAAATTGTCATATGGGCTCTAGGCTCATCTCACATTTCAACAGTTAGACCCTGGGGTTGTACTTGCTGCAAATGTTGTAGGAACTCAACGGTTGTACTTGCTGAAAAATTCAATTGATCAACATGGGAGTAGTGGTCTCATGATTTAAGACTAAGAGTAGATTTATTTATTCTGTTCTAATATGTTTAAGAGGGGGATGAGAAAGTTTCTGCTTAGGTTTGTGTTGCAAGTGAAAGCTTAGTTTAGTAGCAAGGTTATAACGTGCGTTGCACGTGCAAACTTACTAGTTGGTTGGAAAAGAAACGGCACTGGAGTTGGAGGCACGCACGATCTAGTCCATGTCGACGAAATTTATTAGCTCATGCTACCTGCAGTGTCGCATGTGAATAGCTCAGTTAAATGTTACAGAACAAGAGAACAGAGTTGAACCAACTGCAGAGAAGGTACACATATATTACTGCGGTATTGGATTGCTTGCTAATCTCTACCACATCATATGAGACCTTGTGTTTTCGGGAGATACGAGACCTTGTACGTGGCATGAAAAGGTAACTACTGATCCTATATGTACTTATGCAACGTAAAGTAACCAAGGCGAAAATCACATTGCAGGTCTGTTGGCACTTGAGAATTTAGATAGACATACAAATTTGGACTGTCGAGACGCATACATAAAAAACGCAGGGTTCATCCAAGTAGAGAAACACATATTAGTGGATTGGTCACTAATCTATCTTGTATCTTTTCAGCATAAATGAACAGGCTAACGCTGGATAGATTCATCGAGCTAGACTTTAGGGACCTGATCGATCGAGCTAGCTAGCTTAAGAAAGAATACTTTGGTACCTGTAAGACAATAAGTTTTGGGGAACCAGCACAACCCTCTAGGGGTGGCTTATCTCATTATATATAATGGTTGTGTTACAATATGTACCATATACGTACATAGGTACAGAAGCTATACATAGTCTAACACCCTCCCTCAATCTTAGCCACTTTCTAAAGAACTGAGAAGGGTAAGATTGCGCCTACAAGCCTCAAACTGTGGCAGCGGTAAAGGCTTAGTGAAGATGTCTGCAAGTTGATCCTTAGATGAGATAAACTTGATCTGGAGTTGCTTCCGTGATACACGTTCCCGTACAAAGTGATAGTCAACTTCAATGTGTTTCATTCGGGCATGAAATACTGGATTTGCAGAAAGGTATGTAGCACCGATGTTATCATACCAAAGAATAGGAGGCTGTGATTGAGACAAACCCAACTCCTGAAGCAAAGACTGCACCCAAATAATCTCTGCAGTAGCATTAGCCACAGCCTTGTACCTAGCTTCAGTACTGCTACGTGACACAGTAGCCTGTTTCCGAGCACTCCAGGCGATCAAATTAGAGCCAAAGAATACTGCATAACCCCCCGTGGATCGCCTGTCATCTGGGCTACCAGCCCAATCTGCATCAGAGAAGGCCGAAAGGACCCGAGAGGAAGTCGGCCGAATATGCATACCAAATGTCAGGGTGAACTGAACATAACGAAGAATGCGTTTAACAGCAGCCCAATGAGTATCTCTGGGAGCCTGAAGATACTGACAAACCCTGTTAACAGCATAAGAGATATCTGGTCTCGTGATCGTCAAGTACTGAAGTCCACCAACAACGCTCCTGTACTCTGTGGCATCCGCAGGAGACAAAAGCTCACCATCAACAGCTGTTATCTTGTCGGTAGACGACATGGGTGTGGTGGTCGGTTTGCACTTCAGCATGCCAGCTCTCTGTAACAACTCCAAGGAGTACTTCTTCTGCGTAAGGACAAGACCAGTAGCACGAGAAGTGACCTCAACTCCAAGAAAGTAGTGAAGCTTCCCAAGATCTTTGACCGCAAAATCAGCACCAAGAGAGCAGACAAGAGCATCAGCAGCATACTGAGAAGAGCTGACAAGGATAATATCATCGACATATACCAAAAGATACATAGTGACTTCTGGCTTCTGTAGAAGAAATAACGAAGTGTCAGCAGTAGACGGCACAAACCCATGAACACGAAGGGCAGAGGCAAGGCGGGCATGCCAGGCATGAGGAGCTTGCTTCAAACCATATAGTGCTTTGGAAAGACGACAGATATAGTCAGGACGATCAGGATCAGAGAAACCAGGCGGCTGTTTCATATAAACCTCTTCCTCCAAAAATCCATGTAGAAAAGCATTCTGCACATCAAGTTGACGAAATGACCAACCACGAGAAACAACAATGGAGAGAAGAAGCCGAATAGTGGTAGGCTTGACGACAGGACTGAAGGTATCCTCATAGTCAAGACCATGACGCTGCCGAAAACCGCGAGCAACAAGTCGCGCTTTGTAACGCTCAATAGATCCATCCGAATGCTTCTTCACTTTGAATACCCATTTTGAGTCAATAACATTTACCCGTGGTGGTGGAGGAACGAGAGTCCATGTCTTGTTACGAAGAAGAGCATGAAACTCCTGCTCCATAGCCTCTCGCCAATGTGGAATGCGCAGGGCAGCCTGATATGAGCGAGGCTCAGAAGATGGATCCGCAACAGCAGCAGCCAAACAAGCAGCCAACCAAGCAACCGTACCATCCTTACGTTCCTTAGGTTTGAAAATGCCACTGCGACTGCGTGTATGTGGTCGGGACACAGGAACCACCGAGGTCGACGGAGCAGCCTACAACGGGCTGGAGGACGGCGACGTTGACGAGTCAGCCGGTGACGAGGAGCCTGTCACGGTAGCCTCGGACTCGGTTGGTGAAGAAGGCCGACCCACCGGCGAAACCGGCAGAGCAGACGAAGCAGCTGGCGACTCCGGCATCACAGACCGGGCCGATGGCGAGCTCGGCATAGTGGGCCGTGGCGCGGCCGGTGTCGCGGGCCGATCCGCTGATGAAGGCGACGTGAGGACCCGAGCCGCGGGCGAAGACGGCGTGACGGGCCGAGCCGCAGGCGAAGACGGCGTGACGGGCCGAGCCGCGGGTGACTCGGCGGCCGCTGGCGAAACGGACCGAGCAGTGGAGATGCTCGGCGCGACGGGCTCGTCGGGTGACCATGCATGGGCACGCGAATCGATGCCATGCAACATAGGGCGATCGACGTGCCCACCAGAAGACGACGATGATGATGGTGAATCCTCCAACAACTCCAAACGAGCTCCACGTTCGGTTCCTGCACCATGGTTAGGTAAGAGCAAAGGAGAGTATGCAACATCATCAAATTGGTCAGAAGCAACAGAGGATGAATGCAGGGATGGTGGTTCGACAGTGGACACAGGAAGGTTGGCAAAGGGAAAAACATGCTCATCAAACACGACGTCCCGAGATATATAGACACGATTAGTGGGAACATGAAGACATTTGTAACCTTTATGAAGAGAGCTATAGCCAAGAAAAACACACTTCTTAGAACGAAACTCAAGCTTGCGCTTGTTATATGGACGAAGATGCGGCCAGCAAGCACACCCAAATACCTTGAGAAAGGTATAATCAGGTTGTTCATTAAGGAGAACCTCAATGGGAGTCTTCATGTTTAAAACACGAGTAGGAGTACGGTTGATGAGAAAGCATGCAGTGGTGAAAGCATCACTCCAAAACCGAAACGGAACAGATGCATGGGCCAAAAGAGTAAGACTAGCTTCAACAATATGACGATGCTTACGTTCGACTGAACCATTCTGCTGATGTGTATGTGGACATGCTAAACGATGAGCTATCCCAAGCGACTGAAAGAAAGAGTTGAGGTTGCGATACTCGCCCCCCCAGTCTGACTGGACATGAACAATTTTGTGCTTGAGAAGACGTTCAACATGTTTTTGAAACTGAACAAAAATATCAAACACATCAGATTTGCGTTTAATAAGGTAAAGCCAGGTAAAGCGACTATAAGCATCAACGAAACTGATATAGTAATTATGACCACTGACAGAAGTCTGAGCAGGACCCCATACATCTGAAAACACAAGTTCTAAAGGATGTTTCACCTCACGACTGGACTCCGAAAAAGAAAGTTGATGACTCTTCCCCTGCTGACAAGCATCACACACTGCTACATCTTTATGACTAGACAAACTAGGAAGCTCATGACGACGCAAAATATGACGGACAATAGGTGTGGCCGGGTGACCAAGACGAGCATGCCACTGTGACGGAGAGACCCGAACTCCACTGAAAACACGAGCGACACCAGGATGCTCCAGACGGTAGAGGCCCTGGCACAACCGCCCACTAAGAAGAATGTCCCTCGTGCCCCGATCCTTAATAAAAAGATCAAAAGGGTGAAATTCACAAAGCACATTATTATCACGTGTGAGTTTAGGAACTGAAAGAAGATTACGGGTCACAGATGGAACTCGAAGAACATTGCGAAGCTGAAGACTCCTATTGGCATGTCTAGTGAGAAGAGATGCTTGACCAATATGAGAGATGTGCATACCTGCTTCATTGGCGGTGTGGATCTTGTCGGAGCCATGATAGGGTTCACGAGTGTGAAGCTTCCCCATCTCGCTGGTTAGATGCTCTGTCGCCCCAGAGTCCATGTACCCGTGTGGATCGATGGAGTAGGACTGAGTGTGTCCCTGTTGCTTCTGCGGCGCGGGACGATCAGCCATGGCGACCTGACGGGCATTGTTGCGTGTATCTTTGCCGTCATTGCCAAGACCAAGGAAGCTTCGCTGGAAGCGCTTATGACACTTGGAGGCCCAGTGCCCATCGCGGCCACAAAGCTGACACACACGTGGACCGCCAGCCCCCGGTAAGGTCGCAGTAGGTGGGAGGGCCGAGGCGGGCGACGGTGGCAGCCCCAAGGGAGACCGGGGTGATGAAGAAGAGCGGCCACCCTTGGTGGCGGCGTTGGCCGAGAGGGAGCCAGTGCCCCTGGTGCGGCGAGTCTCGACCCGTTGCTCAGTGAGAAGGAGCCGAGAGAAAACCTCGTGTGCCAGCATGGGCGTCGAGTTGCCCCGCTCGTTGATGATCTCGACTAAGGCATCATACTCCTCATCAAGACCATTGACAATAAACGAGTTGAACTCGGAGTCGGTGAGGGGCTGTCCAATGGAGGCCAATGTGTCGGCGAGGCCCTTGACCTTGTTGTAGAACTCAGTGGCAGTGGAGTCAAGCTTCTGACACTCTCCAAGCTGACGACGGAGTGCAGAGACACGAGCCTGGGACTGCGCTGCAAAGGTGCGCTCAAGGATGGTCCAGGCCTCATGAGACGTCTTCGCGAAGACAACAAGGCCGACAACTGCCGGCGAGAGCGACCCCTGGATGGAGGAGAGGTTCGCCTGGTCCTGCCCCGTCCAGACGCGATGGGCCGGATTGTAGACCGGACCGTGCACGCTGTCTACCAGCGCGGGTGGGCAGGGAAGCGATCCGTCGACGTAGCCTAGCAGGTAGTGACTCCCCAAGAGCGGGAGAACCTGCGCACGCCAGAAGATGTAGTTGTCGGCGGAGAGCTTGATGGTGATGAGATGACCGAAGTGAAATGGCGGCGACGAAGACAATCCCATCAAGGAGGCTGCCTGGGGTGCAAACACCATGGAGGCAGCCGGAGGCACCGAAGCCAATGCGGGAGGAGGCGGGACCGCAGCCAGGGCGGGCGCCGCAAAGCTCACGGCCGGTGCGGACGCCGCAAGGCCCGCGGCCGGGGCGGACGCCGCCAACCCCGCCAGCGGGGCAGTGTGATCCGCTTGCGGCAGGAGCGGCGGGACGACGCCTGCGGAGTCCGCAGCGGACGGCGGCGCCGCGGTGTGGACCACGAGGTCACGCCCAAGCGAGGGCGCCGGCGGCGTGGAGAAGACGGAGCCGATGCTCCTTGTCCCGATCGGAGCCGGAACAGAGACGGCATCGAGCGGGAGGTTGGGCAGAGCCGCAAGAGAGGCCGGGAGGAAGCCCGCAGCAGTGGAACCGGTGGTGGCGGCGCTCGACATGGCGGCGGCGCGATCGGTGGCGCGGCGGCGGCGGTGAAGGCGGCGGCGGCTGCGGCGGTGCTGCGGGTATTAGGGTTTAGAAGCGGAAGCGATCGTAACCTAGCGTGATACCATGTAAGACAATAAGTTTTGGGGAACCAGCACAACCCTCTAGGGGTGGCTTATCTCATTATATATAATGGTTGTGTTACAATATGTACCATATACGTACATAGGTACAGAAGCTATACATAGTCTGACAGTACCTGTAATCAAATCAATGGAGTTAGTATAGTACCTGGGTGCAAGATTCGATGAATCGACCTAAGCACTCCGGCTGCCTGAAACTGAAAAACGGAAGAGGAGAGGAATAAAACACTTGGTGTGGAAAATCGTGGAGGGCGTGAGGTACTAATCGTGGAAACAAGGTACTAATCTAGCGAACCTCAGTCGTATGCCTCGCTTCGTCCGCCTGAAACAAAGAAAGAGCAATGAACATCATATATCAAGGACAATGTACAGATGATGTGAATACATGCTTGTGCGTCTAGTGTATGTATGTACCTTTCCCATTGCATGGGTCACCAGATGTAAAGGGCGGGACGGTTGTGGTGGTCCTCCGTTGCGGCCCTCAGCGCAGCCTCCGCTTCATTCACTTCCGCATCGCTAGCTTCCTCCTTGATAAAGTCAACCCCGACTCCCTGGAGGGAAGGGAGGTGCCGCATACCCAAATCAATATTTTCACGGGAGATCCACTTGGCTGGGAAGGTGAAACTAAGATGTTTAAGCCTTGGCGCTGCTCCTTGTGGAAACATAGATGGCACGGCACCAATACCATAGAAGCGGCACTCTGTCGCACATGGGAATAATGCACCAGAGGAAAGAACGGGTGCTTCCACCTCATGCACCTCTTCGAACATAGAATGATACCGTATCTCAAGATAAACAAGAGCAGGCAGAGTCCCAAGAAGTTGGATGACCTCCGATCACACTTCAAACACCTTTATCTCCAGGTAGGAGAGGAGAGGAAGCGATGAAGGATTAATCCATGACGGCAATGTCTTGAACCAACTTACATTTGACCGGAAAGCCAATCTACGGAGTTGTGGAGGAGGCACCCAATCTTCGCTCGGGCAATTGATGAGTCCATGAATGACATATACATCTAGACTTTCCAGTTTGTATATATTATTAATGGATTCCTCCAAAGCTTTAACCAGGCTCTCATCAAAATCATCGCAGTCAAGCTTGAGCACCCTGAGCTTGGTTAGATGGCCCAGTTCTTTCACAAAATCAAGGTCCACGTCAGATAACCCCAGCTCATCTAGCACTTCTAGGGAAGTCAGGTTGCCTATCCCAGATGGCAGCTTCATATTGTAATCAACATACAGACACATTAGACGTCTTAGTTGAACAACACTTGATGGCAGTGCTTCTATCTCAGTACCTCTTATGTCCAAGGTAAGCAAAAACTGTAGCTTCCCTATATCCATGGGAAGGTCCTTAACATGAGTAGCTTTTAGCCCCAAGTACCTCAAGTGTAACAGATTCCCCACATACCCAACATCCGAGACATTTTTACAGCCTTCTAAATCCAACACACATAGAACTTGAAAACTTGAAATATCCAACACTTTCCCAACAACATCACTTGTGAAAATAGTAACAGACCTCATATGCTCCATCCTAGTGGTCTCCGCATCTATCTTGCTACTTTGGATGGACAATCTGCGAACCTTGATCTCTGAGTTCGGCATTTTTCTTCCGGTATCATCTAATATTGTGACAAAGTTCTCTTCACTTGACAATGAGCATATGAGGTCAAGTACCATGTCATGTACATGACAAGCCTTTACCTTTTCATCATTATCAATGCCTATGGGCTGGATCATACTTCTATTTACTAGCTCATTGAAGTAGTTGTCACCGACCTCATATAAGTTAGTTCCTTGTTTTTCACTATAAACAAAGCCTTCCGATATCCATCTCCAAATTAGTCTACCTCTCGCAATCTCATAATCTTCTGGGAAGATGCTAAGATATAATAGACAAGGTTTCAAATATGAAGGTAGATCATAGTAGCTGAATAGTAATATCTTTTTCATCTGCTCCAAACTACGATCTTCTGTGAGTCCATGACCAATGGAACTGAGCAAAGCATACCATTCATCCTTTGCTTTTATATGACCCTTATTAGCTAGAAGACTTGCTATAGTAATAATAGCTAATGGTATACCACCACATTTCTTCAAAAATTTCTTTGGATACTTCCAATAATTCTTGAGGGCAGCCTTCTTCTTGTGAAAATACTCTTTTATAGAAGAGCGTTCTTGATACATCATCAGAAAGGGGTTCCATTCGGTAAATATCACCCTCAGAAGAGCAACATGCTTTAGAGACACTAACATTGCGGGTTGTCGTGATTAGTCGGCTTCCGGGGCTCTTCTTGGAGAAAGCACACTTAATTAATTCCCATGCTTTTTCATTCCATATATCATCGATTATGATGAGGTACCTTTATGAATGCATATAATAATTAGTTAACAAATCAATATAATGAGGATAATAAAATAATATATTATTATATTAGTTTGGATAGATTACTTCTTAGCAAACTCGACCAAACTGCATAATCAGATACTTGTGTTAACT
>NC_041385.1:796255687-796270983 GCF_002162155.2 Triticum dicoccoides | reverse complement strand
ACACACACACATAATTGAGATCGTCGACTTAGAATAAGAAGTTTTCAATTACCTTAAAAATATGAACTCCCTAATTTTTACATGATATGATTTATATAATAACTATAGGAATTTACAAGAAAAGTATAAATTAACAATATGCTATCTAGATGCATATGCACTAGTATAAAAACGATGTCATTATTTTACTAGATGAAATGAAAATCGGGTTGTAAAAGAAGAAAGAGCATATGCACACACCTCTTGTCATTAAGGAATTCAATTATGTCATCAATGAGATACTTTTCATCCCTCGCTGCATTATGTATGTTTTCGTACTTGACCTTGTCAAGTCCATAGAGAATATCCTTCAAAACCTTTTTCATTTCTGGGTTTTGCGAAACCGAGACAAAAGCACCACAATCAAATTGTGATTTGATCTTGTCGTATGCTGCTTTGGCAAGAGTTGTCTTGCCTAACCCACCAAATCCAACAATAGAGATCGTCTTCAACGGATGCTTCGACCAATCATCATCTTTAATCAACATATTGATCAACTTGTCTTGTGTTTCTTCAATGCCAACGAGCTCTGTCACATCTGTGTACAAGGCCATCATGCGAGGGTCAACACTAGTATTAGCACTAGTGTCCCGGACGTGGAGTAACTGAGCGCGAGCTCAAATGGGCTCGATATCCACGACGTTCGCTGGTGCATATAGATCAGTGCCATTTGTTTATACGAGCGGTGGTGGGCTGCTGGAAAATGCGAACTGTGGAAAAATACGTACGAGGCAGTGGTGGGTGGTGGGCCATGCTTCGGGGTTAGAATATGCGAATTTGACGTGCAGGGGGACCCCCGTCCGCCGTTGACGAGGTGAGCCGCGGAAAGGGGTTCCATTCTGTAAATATCACCCTCAGAAGAGCAACATGCTTCAGAGACACTAACATTGCGGGTTGTCGTGATTAGCCGGCTTCCGAGGCTCTTCTTGGAGAAAGCACACTTAATTAACTCCCATGTTTTTTCACTCCATATATCATCGGATTACGATGAGGTACCTTTATGAATGCATTTAATCGTTAGTTAACAAATCAATACAATGAGGATAGTAAAATAATATATTATTATATTAGTTTGGATAAATTACTTCTAAGAAAACTCGACCAAATTGCTCACGATGTAAAAGAGGCGAGAACTTATTTATACTATCCTGAAGACGTTGGGCCGACGGTGGGGCCAACTGCCGTGGCGGGGTGGCTAGCCCGCTGCTCTGCTGTACCGCAGGTTGCCGGTTCGAATCCTGCCCGGGATTCAATTTTTGTTCCTTTTATTTACTTGTTCAAACCGACGCAAATTTGCAAACGTTACGTGATTACACACAAAGTAAGGGAGTTTTCTGCAAAAAACTTGCCACGTCAGCACCCAATAGGCGAGCCCAACCAGTCAGTTTCTCTGTCAATACGTATAAACAACAGTTTTAGCCTCTTTTGCAACGCCTCGTCCCAAAGTTGGTACTGACACGTAAAAATTACCAATCTTGATACCAATCTGCTTCCAATACCTTAATTGTGGTATTCTGTGCAATTTACTCGTCTGGAGAAGATGATAAGGAAGGGACGTGGAGTAACTGGGCACGAGCTCAAATGAGCCCGATATCCAGTTCGTTCGATAGCTCATCTGGATCTGAGCCATTTGTTTATACGGGCGTTGGTGGGCTGCTAGAAAATGCGCACTGTGGAGATATACGTACGTCGCAGGGGTGGGTGGTGGGCCATGTTGGCACATTAAAATAGCATTCTTTAACGGGCAAGCCTACGTCCGTTCACCGCCGACAAGGTGAGCCATGGATCAGAATCAGCGGGCCCGTCTGATCCGTCGGGAAGTTCGCTTTCCGTTCGGTGGGTACAGGCGGAAATTGAATGCAGGGTCCAGTATCTTCTCTGCCTAGAGCGGTGCTCATTTGGAAGCTCAGGCCTGCAGCGTAGAGAAAAAGAGCGGCGGCTGCGAGGCACCATGGATTTCCTGATGCAGCCAATCGAGGGGTATGTAGATCCTCACTTGTCTGGCGATTTCGTCGCAAATCTTAGACGGCTGGCTATGGTGACTGAAAGGATTTTGTCTGTGGTGGATCAGATCCACTCTCCTTGCAGATTTAGGCGAGAGCTTGGTGCCGGTCCCTGTGCCGCAAGCGCCGTCGGGAGGCGCTATGGTGGAGGAGTAGGAGGTGGCGGAGCAGCAACAGGCGGTGGACAGCGCAGACGCTCAGATTTTCGCGGCCAAGGAGGCGGCGGCGGATAGGAGGGAGAGCTCGCCTCCGACGTCGGAGCTGTCAGTTGGGAAGATGAATCCGCAGGTGGTGACTGTGTGGAACAAGAGGTTAGTGCTGGAATTGTTCTTGCTGTCAGTAATCTAGAGATTTTACAGAAAAGTTGGGATGAGTGAATAAATCGTGCCATTAAAACAACTAGGGATTTGCAGTCAATAAGTAGAATAATGCTTACTAAATCCAGAGAGTTGAACTGAGAGAATACTACTTACTGAATTCAGGCACTTAAAATGTGAGTTGGCTGCGTTAGAACAACTAGCTTAGTGCTAGAATTGTTCTTGCTGTGAGTAAACTAGGGATTTACAGAAAAGTTTGGATGAGTGGATAAATCATGGCTTTAGAACAACTAGGGATTTGCAGTCAATAAACAGAATCATGCTTACTGAACCCAGACAGTTTAATTGAGAAAATACTGCTTACTGAATTCAGGCACTTAATATGTGAGTTGGCTGCATTTGCAGGCTGAGGATAGGTGCTGCCGCACCGAGCAGACCACCCTGCCCAACTCGCGTCAATCCGATTATTATTAGTTGCAGTTATTCTGTAGTTTCTGCATTCTAAAAATATTGATTACATATGCAGGGTAAAGTTGGTGTTAAGAACACAAGGTCTTGCCGTTGCAAATGTCAGACGCTGGGTGGTACATCACAGAGCATTGGGAGAGCCACAACCATTCCCTTTCACCAAACTTTGGCGAGATGGTGCATTGGCCATGGCACAAGCATATATATCTGATAAAACAGTTGCGGCAAAACAATGCCAACCTTGCGAAGGTGTATGGTATCATAGGGAACTTCTTTGGATCAATGGAGAATGTGCCATTCACCAAAAGGTCTTTG
Source organism: Triticum dicoccoides (assembly GCF_002162155.2). NCBI lineage: Eukaryota > Viridiplantae > Streptophyta > Magnoliopsida > Poales > Poaceae > Triticum > Triticum dicoccoides. Next base: position 796,267,841 of record NC_041385.1, on the reverse strand, counting down.
CGCAATCTCCGTGGGAAGATAAATAGGGAGCAGGTCGATGATGATGAAGGTGTTTGCTGAAATTGGGGCCAAGGATCCGCATTTCACATACAAAATTCAGGCTGACAATGAGGGCGGGATTAACAACCTGATGTGGGCAAGTGGAAACAGCAAGCTGCAGTACACATTTTTCAGGGATGTGATAACATTTGACACCATGTACTGGACTAATTTGTACGAAATGATGTTCAGGCTATTGTTGGTGTTAATAGTCATTTCCAGAGTACCATCCTGGCAGAGGTGCTTGTTTGTGATGAGACAACTGAGAGTTCTGAATGTTTTCTCAGAATTTCTTAGAGTGATGGGCGGCGCTCCTCTGATGACTATACTTACTGGTAAGTTCTTGCTTTCCTGGTGTGTTTTGCAGACCCTATTCAGGCTATGGAGCTGGCTATCAAAGAGCATTATGCCAGACACCACATGCTGGCGGTGCAAGTGTCACATGCTCAAGAACGCAAAGTAAACGTTGGGCCCTCTGTACACCAAGAAGAGTGAATTCAAAGTAGAGTCCCATGAGGTGGTGAACTACATGCTCACGGTAGATGGGTTTGAGAATGGGTGGGTGATGATGTTGGATGAATACAACCTATGGAGACGCCCATACATGACTCAACTTCTCGAGATCAGAAAGAAATGGACAAAGCCGTATTTCGAAGGTGTTTTATGTGCAACAATGAGCACATAAAGGAGTGATGGTGTCTAATGGATATGTTTGCGCAGAAGTATATGATGCTTCTGTTCGACAGACTCGGGAGAGAACTATTGAGGAGAAGAGAACAAGAATTTGTTATTTCAGTTTGAAAAATATAGAGTAGTGAGCATGGTACTAATGGTTACAACTGGTTCCTGATTGGGGAGATCTTTGATGAGGGTGCTTTGACAGGTATGATACTGAAAAAAGTAGTATTATGTCGTACAGTTCATATTAAGTTAGTGGTAGAGACAAGAACACAATTCTCCCAATCATGTCGCTGACATAGGTATTGTGTCGATCATAGGTGGAGTTGTTGGGAGAAATGTGGCTGCCGGAAACAGTAATCGTCGCTGGCAGGCAAAAATTGTAGGTTAGTCAACAGTGGTATAAATTTGTCAATTGAAATGTGCTTGAAATACATACTTAAATAAGGGGCCGTTCGGAATCACTCCGCTCTGTAACTCCGCCGTGGAGCGGAGCGGCACCCAGTTCAATTTTAGCGAGCGGCGAAAGTGGTGCTCCGCCCGCTCCGCTCCCTGACGGAGGAGCAGAGGATTCCCGAACACAGCCTAAATGTGGTTCACAGGACGGAGGTATGTTGGTGGTGCCTTCGAGACAGGGAACATGGGTTCTGCCAAAGTGGTCTTGGAGACGGTAGGGGAATAAGAAGTCAGAAAGAGGCAACAAAAAGCGGAGGAGAGTGAGGTTCTCGAACATTGTTGAAACGATTTGTCGATCGGAAACCTCAGAAACCGAAGACACTTCAAGTGATAATCACAGCATGGCAAGTGGGGATGATGACCTTCGTGCGCGTCGTGCTGGTAATATAAAATTGAGTGCCCGTGAAAAGAGTCTGTGTTATCGATATGACCAACCCATTGACAAGCAATGTGCTTCATCCTCAGGAAGTGACAAGGAGCAAGGTTATAATACAGTGGTGGCACTGGAAAGGGTGGCGACAGAGTCCAAAAGGGTGGGTGAACCAGAGATAAGCATCTCAGATGTTTCAGCTAGCGGTGGTGCCGGTGCATGTCACGGTGTCTACCAGCTTTGATTAGTTGAGGGCTATTTGTTTTGAAAAAACTGTCCTTTCCTTTTGTACAGGTGGAGGTGCTGCTGCACTTGGTTCTGGAATTGGCATGGAAGGAGGGGCAGCTGATGATGGAACTAATTCTTGTGGGAGGATCCAGCGTCATGACTGTGACTGTGAGCCTGGATACACATTCAGGGGTTCTTCAGGTTAGTGGAATTGTTGAATGTTTGAGAGTAGTATATAGTGCATATCAGGGCGGATGTACGGATAACTTGTGTCGACCACAATGTCAGAGGTTGGAGGTAGCTCAAGCCAAGGAGGATGTGGTGGCAATGCAAATGTTGAAGGTGCATAAATTTTCCAGAATGAATAATTCGGGGGGGAGGGGGGGGAAGGGTTGCCATAAATTTTTCATTGCCAAGACAGTGTTGCAGGTAAGCTGCCGTGGCAAAACTTCTGGATTGCTGCTGCAGTGATTGAGCGACACTGCCATGGCCGAGTTTTTGCCGACGTAGTGGATGCTCAAACAGTAGACATGTGTGGGATGGACATGAAACAAAATTGCCACATCAAGGGGGTGTTTTTTGATTGACCTTCAGATTATTGCTTAAAATTATTACATGGAAAATACATTCTGTATATTGGAGATTGTGGGTGGTGCTGCTTAATTACTTGTTACTTAATTTTGTGTGGCGGCAGTGCATCTTGAACAAGATAAGGTGGTCATTGTTTCTGATCTGGCACTTTGCGAATGTCCTCCTGCACCAAGCTCAAATGCAACCTCATGAACACAGAAATGAAAAAAATAGTAAAAAGTCAAATGTTTTGGCAACAAGCATTGATGAATTTATACATACGTGTAACCTTTTGTGAGGAAAAGATTCCTATTTGCTTTGAAAAAAAGCAAAATCATTACTTCAAAATGCTTTTAAAAATAGTCTTTTTGAAGCATTGTTTTTTTTTCTCTCAGAGCATTTAGGTATGTTTTTTCTTCGGTGATTTTTGTATGTGTGTAGACAATTCTTTAATGTTTGTTGCAAATAAAATTGGATTTTTTAATAAATAATACTTTTACTGGTCATGACAGAGGAGAAACTCCATGCACAATTGAGGAAGAAATAATAATGGAAGGGGACGAGGCGAATGAATCTTGCAGAGGAAGGTTGGTTGGTGGACTGATGGCTGCAAATATATAGATGGGTTTGGACAACGTTTCCGTCTGTGCGTGTCATCTGAGCACCGTCTGAGACGTCAAGCATGAGACGGCGGCCGTCACATTAAGTCTGGTTGGTGGGTGGGCCATGGTCTGCAAAAGAATTGCATATACTACTTCGAATACATGGGCATATACGTGGAGTGGTGGGAATCTTGGCGCTAGTGGACGTAGGAGATAAGGAGCACATATGAGCCCGAGCTCATAATAGCACTTCCCATAAGGAAGAGATAATATTGCGAGCAGCACAAAGGCTTTTAATCCAACCGACCGGGCGGAGTCATGTGGAGCACAGCCTGGCTTGCTGCGGCAGGTCCCACCTTTGTGGCCACTGGTTGACTGATGCTCTCGGGATTGAAGTTGAGCAGGCATTCACACTCTGCTCAAATCAAGTAAAGGAGAGATTCCTGCTCAATGCAACCGTGGCATTCAGGGTTCAAAATTTCAATGAAATTTCACAAATTTCGATGGGGTCCAAAATACTTGTAATCCTAAAATTTTGAGTCAGATTCAACATAAATTTTAAATTAGGTTAAAATTCATTAAAATTTATTGAATTTTGAAAACTTAAAATCCGAAAGAATTTCCGGAATACGCGAAATTTCGCATATTTCAGTGACATCTACAAGTTTTTCGTTTCCGAAATTAAAAACCTTGGTGGCATCACACGTTGCTGTCGGCAAAACGAAACTACTATGCGGACGACAGTTCACCGCACGAACTTTGAACGACGGAGGAATTAACGGTGCTATCCAGTGTTTGGTCTATGCATGGACGGCTTGATGTACTCTGTCGTCTGAAAATCGTTCAGATTTGTCGTGTGTGTAGCAGCGTTGTCAGCAAAACTGCAGCCCGAATTAAACGTACAAGAGTCTAGCACTAGAGCCAACCTGCGAACAAAATAATAAGACCTCAAAAGAGCATGCCTTTATTCATACAATTAAATTAGCTGACAAAGTTGCTTACTGGATACTGTGCAAAATACAAATGCTATATAGAATGGGGGAGTAAATAGTTAGTGCCCTCAATGGTGTACCTATTGTTAATTAGCATATCATTATCTCTCTTTTTTTGCAGGGAGTATATCATTATCTTAACTAGATATAAACCCGTGCATTCGCATCCGAACGACAACGCTGACATATTGTTCATTTGATCAAGCCAACTTGATGAATACAATGTAAAACTTCAGAATAATGGTACAAACTGAAAGCGACATTTCTATTTACCACTCTGGAATAAGCATGAGTCTGAAAGCTGTTACAAGCAAAGCACTGGAGTGAAAGCAGGCAAACCAGGCAAATAATTAATCCTGAATGCTTCATCATTGGCAAAATGCATGGGGTCCGCCCCACAAACTTCATTGCTCTTTAGTTGCCGGAAGCAAGAGGAAAATTCAGACATAAGTGAACAGTATGCACGAGAGCCTTAAGTCGCTGCACAAGATGATCAAACGGCAAGAGAACTACAGCGCTCTTCATGGTCTTGGTTGGAACGGAAGCAGAAGAGGAAGTTGGAAGCTGTCGCACGACCGATTGAATCCATGTCGACGAAATCTGTTAGCTCCTGCAACCTACAATGCCATGTGGAAGCGCATTCGTACAGGTGGTTCAGTTAAATGCTGCACATGAAAACAGAGTTCATCCAAGTACAGAAAGGGCATGCGTATTATTTGCAGATTCTTTGATCTTCATGCCATAATCTTGTGCTAGATAGTAACAACACGTAGTGCTATTTGTTTGCGCACCACTAGAAATAAAAAGTTCAGAACCAAGGAGAAATTCTTGATATTTCTTGGTACTTAAAATATGAAGGTAGGGCAAAAGGAAAAACAGAGTTCATCAAAGCGTACAGAAGGGCATGGATATGCTCAGCTGTACAACGAAAAATGAACTCAGTTCATCCAACTACCCAGAAGGGAATATAACTACTGAATTATTTTCTAATCTGGGAAACGTCATGCTTAATCTTGTGACAGGCAAAAACTATATATATATATATATATATTTAGTGTAATGCTTAATCATGTATTGGACTGATCAAACTAGCTAGCTACAGAAAATAGGCTAAAGGAAAATGGTTACAATATAAACATGGCTCGGGGAATAAACTACGGTAGTAAGCTCCAAAACATGAGCTTGTTCTGCTACATACATGTGAACACGTTGTCCCAGACAACATGACCACGTAGTAGTCTTATAATAAAACACTACCGAGTTCAGGTTGGAAACCATCAACGAGGATATCAAAGTCCTTGCATAAGGCATGCTCTTAAGAAGAAACTTCTTCTCCCTGAACAAATCAATCAGTGGCTTAGTATGCTAGGGATACATATGAAATGAAGGTAGCTAGTCTCACAAACCAATGTATACTTCGCACATGCATGACTGACCTGGGATGATTCTAGAGGAAACAACATTGACTTTATCGAATTTACGGCGGCAACTTTCACCAAGTACACGTGAATCAGAGGTAGTCACTTCTTTCATCCAAACATATGCTTCATGAACGAAACACGAAGAAATGCTTACACAAGTTTCCAACACTAGCTTGATGTCCGACAAAATCATGGAGAGGATAAGGATGTTGTCGATGGGCTCAACAACAATTTATCAAAATTTTCATAAAATGGAATTCCACGACTAGGTGAACAAGGTGATAGCATTGGTCAGACCAAAAGATGTAATGGTGTATGCTCGAGGGTTCAACCACGAATAAGACAACATTACGAACATCGTTGGTTCTGATTTGATTTGAGAATAGCCCACACTCAAATCAAAGATTGGATAAGATGATAGGTCCATTAACTAATCACTAGGGTCAATCAATGAAAATACCATCTTTCTTCAACACATATACAAGATATCCCTTAAAATGAACTAAGTCGGACAAGCTTTTATCCTCCAACTCTCCAAGTTGTTGTTCAGCTTAACTAACTAGCTCAGGGGTACCAAACATAGATTTTTGGAGAAGGGGTGGTTACAAGGAACCAACTTGATCACAAACTCAACATAGCGGTCAGGTGGCGACCTGGTGATACTTCCGAGAAGATATTTGGAAAATCATGAACCACCGGTATGTTACCAAGCTCGAGAAAAATCTTGCTTCTAAGGCAAGTCGAAATGATCAAATAAGCAAGGGATTGGCACAATCCTAACCCATTGATCGAAGTGTGCACCAGAAATATGGACTAGGTAGCACGATCAATCTTAGGATGACGATTCCATAACCAACACGCTAAGGATGAGAGTATTGTCCATTAACTACCAAGCAACCGAGTTGCTAGGAGTATAGATTTCACACATCACGATTCACTTGTCGGTGTTCCGGTTATAATAACACGGGAACCAAGGAATGAATATCGATGGCGAGAAGTATCACTGTATCAAGAGTTCATCGGATGGTGTGCAATTCCCATGATAACCTTAATATAAAGATGGTGATACTCTAAGGTAGAACAGAACAAAAGTTGGATTAGTATTTGATCTGCGGAACACAACTGCTTTGACCCAATCCTGGATATGGATGAGGTACTGGAGTTTGTTTCTCCTAGTCATTTCGGAATAGAATGGCTTGACGGACCACAAGAGTAGTGGCATCGATGAACACGGATGCATAACTACTCCTGACTATCAATTGATAGACGAGGTCAGAAGACAACTAAAGAGGGACAACCCAAAGGAACATATGTTTTTTCTGAGTTGTGAATGCATGGATTAGTATGCCGAACAAATTCAGCATATTTCTTCCGGATAACCCATGTTGAAGAGGAAGGACTGGCAGATTCACAACTATGAATGGATGACTCATCAAGAGCATTCTGGTTGCGATCTTTTGGTTCAAAGAACTTCTGCCATAATGGTTCATGGTATTGGAAGAATGATATACCACGAACCTCGAAGACTATCGCAAAGGTTACTAATATCCTAAAGGTACGAGCAACACTAACAACATGAAGTAAGTAGGGAAATCTCGGGTTCAGAAACCCAGGAGTAGAATACCTACTACTAAGTGGCATCACGGGATGCTTTCGAGAATGATGGCCAGAATCATCACACTGGGAACACAAAGCATGGCTGGATTACTAGATGATCCCCTAAGACATCTAGGGTCATAATAATAGCTTCAACATATATGTCGAGGCAATCGAGTACCTCAACAGACCGCAATTGGTGTGATTAACCTGGCCTAAAAAGACATTGAAACCAGAGGGAAAGGATTTTGCAAATGCATCAGACTCTTGAGAAACCTGGGATGACTCGGACAGCATAACGGCTGTAAATGCTCAAAAGATTGGAGACATGCTACAAAAATGGTGGCATAGCCACTCGAACATCATAACAACAAGGTTCTGAGATCAACTATGAATACACGGAGATAGTAGAAACTGAACTGAGGCTTGGATCCAACAATACTATAAGTCTACGGATTAGTGACACGTGATCCTGATAGAAGAAGGAGAGAGCCTAGTTCCTTAACCCCGTAGGAAAAGATAAGATGACTCAGATCAGAAGGGCATAAGGTAAAGGAGTAAAAAGAGCCTTACGTTCCATCCCACAATCAATTCCCTTATATAACTAAAGAATTTCTAGACTCAACTTCGACCAGTTTGGCTTGGTAATCCTACAGGCAGTCAGGCTCTGATACCAAAGCTGTCAGGACCCGATCCTGAGTCACACCGATCTAGCATGTAACACATCATATCACTTTGCGGCCTCACGCACGGTATTCCCACGGGTGCCACCTTCCTGGCCCGGGACCGTTTGCACCTTTTGGCTCACGTATATGATAGTGCCGCTAGCATCCATATGACAAAGAACCCGGGCTGACATGGCTAGTCGTGAACCCAAAGTGGCACTAACTTACAGGGACAGGCATACATGACCCAACAACGAACGTGTCGGTCATCAGCGAGTGAATCCGGGCTGTAGCAACTGGGCTAGCAGGACTCCTGTAAATCGGGCTGTAGCAGGCTAACAGGACTCCGGTATTCATCGCGTGACATTTCCCCGAAGGGACAGACACAGGAACGAAGAAGGACACAAGCCGGCCAGCCTAAGTGTTCCGGAGCAGTAGCAAGCTACCAGGGCTCAGTGGAAGCACTAGGAGACATTTCCCGGTAAGAGAGGCTACCAAGGATAAACAACTAGATAGTCAGATCCCACACATATCAAGCATTTCAAATCATACACACAATATGCTCGATATGTGCAAATACAACATGCCATCACAACACAACTCTACGACTCAAAGTATTATTCAATAGGCTCCGAGGAGCGAGATATTACAAACATGGGTCTCATGACCCAACATTCAGAGCACACAAATCAAAGCACAAGCGGAAGCTTAACATGTCTGAGTACCAACAACTATAAATGAAAAAGGCTGAGAAGCCTGACTATCTACTAGATCCTGTCGAGGGCACAAGATCGTAGCTGAGGTAACAAGCTAAACGCCGAAGTCCACGCGGAACTACTAGCGAGACTGAAGTCTCTTTGCAAAAACATAAATCAAGCAACGTGAGTACATATGTACCCAGCAAGACTTACATCAGATCTAACTACATATGCATCATTATCAACAAGGGGACGGTGGGGTTTAACTGCAGCAAGCCAGCTTTGACTCAGTGGCTAACCTGAACTACGACTGCAAGTAACTCTTTTGAGGTGGCGCACACGAGTCCACATATTCACCATATCAATACACCACTATGGATCCGCTCCCGTCTCCCTACGAGAACGCCATCCATAGCACTCACGCTTATCTTGCGTATTTTAGAGTATCCACTTTCACTTGTCTATGAACTGTACAGGCGACCCAGAAGTCCTTTACCGTGGACACGGCTATTCGAATAGATCATATTAACCCTGCAGGGGTGTACTTCTTCACACACGCTCTCACCACTTACCGCCGTTTACACGACATGTACTCGGCAACCTTCAAGCGGAAGCCCAGCGAGGGTGTCGGCCACAACCTGACTAACCACACAAGTCTCTCGTCCAGATTTATCGCCTATTCGGGTTCCATCTGCAAGGAGATCCGGCCGGGGTGTCGCTCACGGCCCCAAACGATGTGAGCAGGGTTCCCAAGCCCACCATCCGGGTGCCACTTGGTACACCGTGCCACCGTGCCTAGTCTGTCCCAAGCCCACCTATACCGGGTGCCACTTGGTAGACTACTAACACTACCTACAAACACCAGAAACTAGTTGCAACTCCTGGACAGAGATCATGTTGATTAATAAGTCGAGAGGGGTCGAGTTACCGGAACCCAATGTGTGGTAGTAACTGTTCATGGATCACAAACACAGAACTCAGTTCCTGAGGACGGCTGCAATGAGACAACCCACCATGTACTCCTACATGGCCTCTCACCGCTACCTTTACCAAATCATGTTCACACTCTTAGACCATACATAGTAGGACATGTACACCACATTCCAATTCATCCCCGATGAATCAGACCTGACTCAACTCTAAGCAGTAGCAGGCATGACAATAAGCATGAATGAGTAGGCACATCAGGGCTCAAACAACTCCTACTCATGCTAGTGGGTTTCATCTATTTACTGTGGCAATGACAGGTCATGCAGAGGATAAAGGGGTTCAACTACCGCAGCAAGTAACAGTTGTATCGTTGTTGTCCTAATGCAGTAAAATAGAGCAGGAGCGAGAGAGTGGGATTGTATCAGAATGAACAAGGGGGTTTTGCTTGCATGGCACTTCTGAAGATAGTATAGTTCTTCATCGGTGTCATCGATCTCATCATCTACCGAGAGGGGACACAATACCGGCAACATAGAAGGAAACACAATCAATGCAATGCACAATATGATGCATGATCATGACATGGCAAAATGAGTGTGTTGGGCTAATGCAACTACAAGCAGGGTGGTTTGAGTTCATTTGAATCAAGGATTCAAATGCAAACCCAAAATATGAGCTCATATAAGTGCATTATCTTGTTTCATCTAAACAGCAAGGTTAGGTTGCTCTAACATGCATGAAAATGGTACAAATGGATAGATTGGATTTTTCTGATCATTTTTCATATATAATTTATTTCATTTGGAGTTACGGTTGAATTTATATGATTTTTAGAAGTTTAGGGCATTTTCTGGAATTTCATGGATTAAATTAAATCCAGAAAATGACTAACTGCGTCAGCATGACGTCACTATGATGTCAGCGGTTAACAGGGCCAGTCCAGGTCAAACTGACTAGTAGGGTCCACTGGTCAGTGACATAGTGCTCTTTGGGTCACAGACATGTGGGCCCAGTCAACAGCCACGTCAGCTTGGTCAAAGCTGACGCGTGGGCCCATGGTGGTTAGGTTAAAACTAAACAGGGGTTACCCCGTGGTTAATTAGAGTGGTGGGGCCGGTCTGTCAGTGACACAGGGCGAGGTTAACGCGGTAATTAGCCTCAGGCTAATGACGCCACGTCACCTCACCGGAGTTGGACGCCGGCGAGCACATCCGACGATGGTTGTTCATCGGAATCGAGCTACGGGCAACCATTTGCCTCGCCGTTTGTTTCTACGGGTTCCTTGAGTTCGCGCGCATCCAGATGAGCAGGTGAGAGGAGCTGGGGTGAGCTGTGGCGTCGGCGGTGGCGAGCGAGGCGGTGGCCGGAGTTCGGACACGCGCGGGGATGCGGCTATGTGCGCCAAGGGAGGAGCTAATGGGCTAGGTGGCATCCGCGGGCCACCAGAAATACGCTGGTGCCACGGGTTCGAGCGGAGGGGCTCGGGTCGAGGGGGCTAGGCAACCATGGCGGACGACGGTGCTCGGACATGTGGGCGAGGGTGCTACGGCACGGGAACGAGCAAAACAAGGAAGGGGAAACAGAGTGGAGCTCACAGCGAGGTCGGAGAGAAGCTCGGCGGGCTCGGGGGCGTCCTGCGTGCGGCGAATCGACGACAGTGGTGGTCGGAGTCCGAGGAGGAAGATGACGGTGGTGTCGGTGTTGCAGGGCGTCCGGGCTTGCGCTTGTTGAGGGGAAAACTTCACGGCGTCGAGGCGGACGGCAGGGTCAGCACGGAGAGGCATGGGGTCGGCTATGGCTGCGGTGGTGCGGACGGCGGTGATGGCCGCGCTCGGGCTGCGCGGGAGAGAGAAACAGAGGAGGAGGAGGAGCACAGGGAGAGTGAGAGAGAGAGGCAGGGAGGTGCGTGGCGTCGCCAGACGTGAGGGGGAAGCAGGAGGCGGCAAGCAGGAGCTGGCGCAGCTCGGCTCTGCTGCTGCCACGCAGCTGCCTCAGGTAGAAGACAACCTGGAGGCGCTGGTGGGCTGGGCTGGCCAACCGGGCTGGCCAGGTGGGCTGCTCAGGTGAGGCCAGGTAAGCTCTCCCTCTCTTCTGTTTTCTAATTTGTTTTTGTTTTCTAATTATTTGCCTCTGTTTTGAGCTTAGGAAAAATACCAAGGCATTTTCTAAAATCCTAAAAATATTCATGGACACTTGCTGAATTATTTCAGTGGCCCAAAAATAGTTCCAACATTATTTGAACATTTAAATTATTTATAGAATTTAAATGCCCAAAGTCAAATACAATAAGATTTAATTCAAAAATCCAGAATGGCCTAGAAATATGTGCATCATTTTTGGCAGAGGTTTTCACCTTTAACAAAAATCATGAACTTTTCTAAGGAGCATTTTGGGTTTATTGAAAATATTTTTAGTTGAACCTAGTTGAATTCATTAGGTGCTAGGGTTTGAACATCCCCAATTCAAATTCTGAGAAATTTCAACATGATGCATGGAAGCTAAAGCAAAGACATGCAAGGCCTGAAGTGGGGATGTGACAAAATCAACAAAGGAATCAAAGGAGACTTTAGTTCATCAGTTGTATTCTACAGCATAAATCAACAAAGGACTCAAAGGAGACTCGCCGCTTGATTATTTTGCCGTCGGCTCCGTTGTCGATCAGGTGTATAGATGCCATGGTCGAACTTCCAGGCAGAGCGAGCGTGTGTGCTCGTGCGTCGGCGCTGAAACGAGCGATAGGGGAAGCCCTCGTACGTGGCCTCGTCAGATTCTAAAACTACCCTGTGTGTATGTTTTCCCGGGCTGACCAACAAGTACATATGGGCTTCAACTAGGAAAGCTCCCCTAGGCTCTAGCGTAGGCTGACCAACAAGTGCATATGAGCTTCAACTAGCAAAGCTCCTGAGCTT
>NC_041385.1:796251451-796255249 GCF_002162155.2 Triticum dicoccoides | reverse complement strand
GTGGAGGTAGCAGAGAGTGGCCTTGAACTTCTCCACAGCGATGCCTTCAGAAAGGGAACGACGCAGACAACGTCGTTACCCAGATCTGATCGAAGACCTCCATCTCTCGTGCACGGGTCGCCGTCATCCTTGTCGGGATCTGGATGATCCAGGCCGCCGCTGCCAGATCTCAGCAAGGAGAAGTCCCCCCACCGAGACCCGCTGGCCGAGCAGGGGAGGGCGGGACTGCGCCGACTAGATCCGCGATGGATCCGTGCCCGCGCCGCCGCCCCGGAGCCAACCCAGCTCGCACCGCCGTCTGGCCGCCGCGCTGCCCGACGCGCCCTCGCCGCATTAGCATCAATACTCTGCTGCGCCGCCGCATCTCGCGCTACAGCCACACGCCGGGAGAAGAAGAGCCGCTCAATGGAGTATTTAAAACTTGTCTATTTTTTTTTGAGGGGTTTAAAACTTGTCTGATTAGGACATCGGTGTCTTATCTAGCTACGAACCCGTGCATTCACATCGAAACACCACTCCTGACATAACATTTATTTGATCAAGCCAGCTTGATAATTAAGCAGAATATTTGATCAACAACTTCAGAATATTTGTACAAACTGAAAGTGACATTTCAATTTGCAACTCTGGAAGTCTGAATGTTGAATCAGTGGAAACAAAGCAGGAAAATAACCGATGGTTCATCATTGGCAAAACGCATGGGGTCCACCCTACAAACTTCATTGTTCTTTAGTTGCCGCAAGCAAGAGGAAATTCAGACACAAGTGGACAGTATGCATGAGAGCCTTACGTCGCTGCACAAGATGATCAAACGGCAACAGAAATACAATGCTCTCTTTTTTTTTGCGTTGGAGAAATACAATGCTCTTGACGGTCTTGGTTGGTCTCACGATCGATTGAATCCATGCCGACGAAATCTGATAGCTGCTGCAACCTACAATGCCATGTGGAAACACATTTATACAGGTGGTTCAGTTAAATGCTGCACATGAAAACAGAGTTCATCCAAGTACAGAAAGGGCATTCATATTATTTGCAGATTCTTAATCTTCATGTCATAATCTTATGCTAGATAGTAACAACACGTAGTGCTATTTGTTTGCGCACCACAAGAAATAAAAAATTCAGAACCAAGGAGAAATTCTTGATATTTCTTGGTACTTAAAATATGAAGGTAGGGCAAAAGGAAAAACAGAGTTCATCCAAGCGTACAGAAGGGCATGGATATGCTCAGCTGTACAACGAAAAATGAACTCAGTTCATCCAACTACCCAGAAGGGAATATAACTAGTGAATTATTTGCTAATCTGGGAAACGTCATGCTTAATCTTGTGACAGGCAAAAACAATATATATATATATATATATATATATATATATATATATATATATATATATATATAGTGTAATGCTTAATCATGTAATGGACTGATCGACTAGCTAGCTACAGAAAATAGGCTAAAGGAAAATGGTTACATAGCGTATAGTTTGGTGCTAGTGTGCTACTAACTGATGGAGTACCTGATTGCATGGCTTGATGAATCAATCCCTCCACCTGAAATTGGAAACAATGACAGAAATGAACACTGAACACCTAACGCAGCAGGTAAAAGAAAAACAATGTATTTGTAATGCCCATGGGCGAGTGGCGAACCTCATCATATGCAGCCTTGGAATCTTGCTCCCCCCCGAGTTTGAAAAAACAAAGAGAGATGAATGAACATTTGGCACTTGTGAACACAAAATTGTGAATAATGCATGTTGCATGGAGGTGGAGCAGGTGTACCTTTCCCAGTGTGCCTACATTACCAACTGGACAAATTAAGGTGCACGCCGTTGGGATGGTCCTCACCGCAGCATCTGCTTCCTCTACCCCAACCTCAGTTGCTTTTTCACACAGAAGCTCAACCTGGACATACTCCAGGGAAGGGAGGTGTCCCATGCCGAAATCAAAGTCACCGCGGGAGATCAACACAGACGGGAAGCCAAAGTGGAGGAGTTTAACACTTGGCATAGCACCTTGTGGAAATATAGAAGGCACTGCCGTGATACCGATGAAGCGGCACTCCGTCGCGCATGGGAATGCATCAGCGATGACGACTGACATTTCCACTGCAGGACCCCATGAGAGTATAGTACTGCGCACCAGGGAGAGAGAGCGCAGAGCGGGCAACAACCCGAGGAGCAGAATGTCAGCCGGTCGCACTTCCTCCATCCATATTTCCAAGTAAGAAAGTAAAGAAAGCAATGAAGGATTAATCCATGTTGGCAGTGTCTGGAATGCGCAGGTGGTTCCCTGAAACTGCAATCTATGGAACTGTGGGGAGGAACCCAGCCTTCGCGCATGAGATCGACGTGTCGACCACCATCTGCACAAATATCTAGATTTTGCATTCTGTGCAGGTTACATAGGGACTCAACCAAACTTTTGTTGGTGATGTCAATATTCTGTGCATGGCTCGCCCCCAATATCAATATCAATGTCTTTTTCTTCATCACTATCATCTTCGCAATACATGTTATCCTCTTCATGCCACGAGTCACCATGGTCGTAGTCAGCGTGGTCGTGGGCCTCTTCATCGGCAACGTACTGGGCGCGGCCATCCTGACTTTGGGTCTCGTCGGGATCGTAGGCACCGCCATGCCCACCCTCGTAGATTACATTCTCCATGAATTGGTTGTAGAAGGAGTCGTCGACCGTTGGCGTTGGTCTTATCATTTTGTCGAACAGGACGCGGGGCGACGACATGGTGCCCGTAAACGGTGGCCGTGCTTGCCTTTTTTGCATCTCGACGGACAGCCGGCCGCCGCTGCTGGACCCCAGCGTGACGTTGAGTTCGATGACGGCCGAGGGGCGCGGGGTGGACGGCGCGATCACGCCAACGTCCGGCGTGCCCGAAAAACGGGTCTGGCCATCGTGCCTTGGCGGGGGAAAGCTGGGCGACAAAGGCGTGCCCCGCAACGTCAGCGACAGGCAGTGAGGCCTGGCGACCAACGAGTCTGTGCTCGCGGGGCCGACAGTCGCACCAGAGAAACCCGTCAGACGGCAAAGGCCAAGCATGAGGAGGGTGTGCGCTTTGTTGACGGTGTCCTCCTTCTCGTCGACCTCGGCCTTGCACCGCGCGGCCTCCACCGCCAGTGGCGGAGCTAGGCAAAACATGTTTTTTTGGGGAGGGGGGTGGGGGGCGACAAAACAAATATGTAGTGAGCAATTGCTACGGAGTAAACAAATTTGTTATGTCTATAGTCCAATTCAAGCAACCACTGATCAACTGCTACTGAGAGAAAAATATAGTACATCACAAAAAAAATCTCAATTAGATCAAATCACACAAACGAAACAACAAAAGAAAAACCAGTTTGACTTGTACTGTACAACATGGTTGTTGTACAGGCAACTCTTACAGCGTTAGAAATTTCAGACAAGTTGTGCGGGGTGTGGCGGCCAGCCGGCCACAGTTCCAATAGTCACCGGCATCGACGATTCGCAACCACCGGCCAGTGTCCAATGGTGATGTCGGGCACGCTCTTGATCCCTGCAAGCGCCAGGCCAGCGGCCCAAACGCGGAGCTCGTCCTATCCGCCTCGCCTTCTACTCAGTGTTGAGATGAAGCACACCACATGAGCTGTTTTTTCGTTTGTTTGAGGAAATCGCCACAGGGGCTGAAATGTAGCCGAGTTGGTGCGTGAAGATCGGATGTTTGTTGGTGCATAGTGCAGTCTGCAGGGCGTGAACTTGTGCCAAATTATAAGCCGAGCAGCAGTCTGCAGGGGCTATTACTATGTAGTAACGAAAAAT
>NC_041385.1:796242794-796251135 GCF_002162155.2 Triticum dicoccoides | reverse complement strand
ACCGCATCGCGCTCGGCGGTGAACTTGGCCGCGGCGTTCTTGCCCTTAACGGTCGCCCTCTGATTCCTCTTCTTCGCCGATTCCGTGTCTAACTTGGCGAGCTCATCCGGCGTGCATTCCGACAGCGGCTTTCTTGGACCCTTGACCGCCTTCTTCTTCACCTTTCCGGGCGGGTCGACGGCCAGGCCGCCGGAATTGGACGAGGCATCGGCCATGGATGGGGGAGGGTGAGGGGCTGGACGTGGGAGCGTTTGGGGAGAAATGACGCGAAATGGGGGGCGCGAGGTTTTGCTTTGTGTCACTGACGGGCGGGCCAGGGAAGGACAAGCGCGCGCGTCTCACCCGTCCGCGTGTTGTCCGTTTCACCCCAATAGCGGCCCAAACGGGGATGGGTCGAAAGCGGACAGAAAACAGACAAAAGTCCGTTTGCGCCCACGCATTGGGCCATCTGGTTTGTCCTTTTTGCCCCAAATGAGGGTTTTGCTTTGCACCCCAGATAGGATGGGGTCACGCGCTGGAATTGGCCTAAGTGTATGCTGCGTGGAGGTGGAGTAGGTGTACCTTTAGCAATGTGCCAACATTACCAACTGGACAAATTAAGTTGCACGCCGTTGGGATGGTCCTCCACTGCGGCCCTCACTGCAGCATCTGCTTCCCGACGTCAGTTGCTTTTTCACACAGAAGCTCAACCTGGACATACTTCAGGGAAGGAATGTGTCCCATGCCAAAATCAAAGTCACCGCGGGAGGTCCACACAGCGGGGAAGCCAAAGCGGAGGAGTTTAACCCGACCGCTGCTGTGGGTGCGCGTGCGCCGTCCTCGACTACTGCCGGTGCTGCTACATCGTTCTTGGGCCCTGCGGAAGCCGCGCCGTCACCACCGGCTGTTGCGGCTGAAGCGCCGTCCACAACTGCTGCTGGCTGCGCTACATCGACCTCGACTACTGTGGAAGTGACGCCGTCCTCAACACCTGCCGGCACTGCATTGGGTCCGGACCCGGAGCGATTTGTTTCGTGGAGCTCCCTTGCCGACGACAAAGAAGACGAGGATGATGATGAAATAGCCCCGCAGACGCCACCGCCGGCTGCCAAATCCTCAGTTCCGACTACTCGGTCAGGTCTAACGTGTGATGCGGATGCATGTGGAGATTGGCAGGAGGTGCTGCCACGACGCAACATGCAACACCTGGACTCTCTGTTCCCTGCATTGGCTCCCCGTCCTGTCCCTGCTTGGCTTCGTGGTAGATGTTGCAGATGTCTCCTTCCTGGTCACCGTGCAGTGGTTTGTCGAGATCCTTTTAGGTGTTCCCGGTGCCTTGAGAATGGTCATCGAGCACGTGAGTGCCGCAATGCCTGGCGTCCCCTCGGCTTTTTGGGAAGCCCTATTGTGTCACTATTGCCACGCCTCCCCGGGCACCAACATGCTCTAGCTCCTTGCAAGGTCCAGAAAGAAGCCTCGCCCCTCTCCAAGACGTTTTGTCGTGATTCTTGGGCATCGATTGTTGTTTCTCCTGATGGCTCTATGGCCTCGGCGGATCTCCCTGTGCAGCCTGCCTTGGAGCAGCAGGCCAAGCTGCTGCGCTCTGAGCTCCTTGGTATGACTTCCCTCCAGCTTCAGGAGACGGTCCAGCCTCTGCGTGATGTCATTGACTCCATGCAAGGTTGGATGTTGCGGATGGAGAGCTTCATGGAGCGTGTTGAGGCTGCACTTGGTGAGCTCTCCATGGCGCCGCCTGTGTTGCAGACTACTCATGTATTGCATCCTTTGGTTGTGCCCGTTGACAACTTCGAGGTCGGGATGGGTGCCGAGCTCCATGGTCGTTTCTCCCCTCGTGCTAGAGCATGTTCGCCGTCGTCAGCCTCTGAGGGACTAGACAATGATGTGGTTGTGACTCCGGTGCTGCAGATCATGCCTGAGTTGTGGGAGTTGTGTGAGGGCCCGGTTCTGCATCTGTCCGTCGAACAACTAAAGGTAGACCCTCCCGAGATCTCGATTGTGGCTTTACCGCCATCATCACCCCTGGAGTCTAGCCAGATACCTGATGCCAAGGGGTGTGGTGATTTGGACGTTGCAGTCTCTGCCATTCCCTCGTCTGCGACCATCGAGCATGTGATGCCTGTGAGTGACATGCCCAGTGAGCCAAGTGTGCTTGCACCTACTCCAAACCCATATGCTCTTTTCGCGAAAGAACTTTGTGACTTGCTCGCCAGTGTGGAGGTTGCTAGACCTGGTTTGGGCAGGTCGATTGCTTGCCTTCTGACGGGGACACCAATAAGAGACAAACAAAAGAAGGTGGGAAAAGGCAGGAGTGGCGCCATAGGCAAGGCGTCTCTGGCTACTTGATGGATGATCTTCATTCCCTCGGCCCATCCTCTTGGATTTGGTCGTCGTTGTGGGTTTGAAGGTGTTTGATGTCTTATGTTGAGGTGTTTTGTCGAGGGTCACATGACGTAGTAGCAATGTCGAAGTTTGTGGATGTTGTGTAACCAGAGAGTTTGGCGGGGGCCGCCTATGCGGTTGTGGGGTTTTTTTGCCACGTGAGTAGTTAGTCTGTTCTTCGTTTGTATTGGTTTTCGTCCGGTTTTCCTTTAATTAACTGGGCAATTCTCTTCTTCTTAATTAATCGATGAGGCAAAACTTTTGCCGCCGTTTTGAAAAAAAAATAGAGGGAAGAAAGCAGCGTACGAGGTAGCTGTACATCCTCCTGAAATCTGAATCCATCGATCACATTCCAGGGCAAATGAATGTGGTGCTACTGAATGTACGAGGTAGTTTTTAACTCTTCTTTTTGTCGGGATGGTAGTTTTTAACTCAGGAGCAGACAAAAGTAACTAAGCGTTTTGACAGCGCCAGGAATTAGTAGCCTAGAACGTGACAATGTGAGAAAAGCACTAGACAGGAAAAAAATACTGCCTTAGTTTTGGTGTTGAACTGGGTTTCGGATTTCAGCTTCGGTTAGATTTCTGTCGAAACAACTTATCGGATCTCAGCTGCATCTTAAACCAGAGTTTCTGGCGGATCTTGTTCGAATCTATGGATCGGAACAGCTTCCACTTTTAGTTGGAGGTGATTTCAATATCATTAGGAGGAGAGAGGAGAAGAATAATGGTAACTTTGACGGCAGATGGTCGTTTATGTTCAATACCATTATTGAAAGCTTGGATCTGAGGGAGATAGAGCTTTCTGGTAGGAAGTTTACCTGGGCCAATGCTCTGCCAAACCCAACTTATGAAAAACTTGATCGAGTTCTCGCAAGCGTGGAGTGGGAACAAAAGTTCCCTCTGGTTACGGTGCAAGCTCTCTCGAGGGGAATATCCGACCACATGCCCTCGTTCGTGGATTCTGGGGAGCCGAACCGAGCCGAACCACATGGGTAACAAAAACACCTTCTCTTTCGAGATGTCTTGGTTCGAACGAGAGGGGTTTTTTTGACCTGATTGCCAGGGAATGGGATAGAGGTGCAGGAGGCAAGACTGCGATCGAGCGTTGGCAGAATAAGATTAGGCACTTGAGAAGCTTTTTACGGGGCTGGGCTAAGCACCTCAGTGGTGTCTATAAGATTGAAAAGGATAGACTCCTTTCTCTTATACAGGCCCTAGACATCAAGGCCGAATCTTCGATCTTGTTGCCAGCTGAGCTTCAGGTTAAAACTGAGGCGGAGACGAGGTTGAAAGAACTGCTCCGCGAAGAGGAATTGAAGTGGGCTTTGCGTGCTAAAGTCCGCAAAGTGGTCCAAGGGGACGCGAACACTCAATTCTTTCATCTAATAGCTAATGGCAAGCACCGAAAGAAACGTATTTTTCAACTTGAACAAGATGAGGGCACGATTTTAGGTCAGGATAACCTAAAAACATATATTACCGAGTATTACAAGCAGTTATTTGGATCACCGGAGGATAATTGTGTGTCCCTAGACGAGTCTAGGACTGAGGATGTGCCTCAATTATCGGTTGCTGAAAATGATATTCTGGTTGCACCGTTCTCTGAGAAGGAGGTGTTTGATGCTATTGCACAGATGAAAAATAATAAGGCTCCCGGACCGGATGGATTCCCGGCCGAGTTCTATAAAAAGTGTTGGCATATTATTAAGGGGGATTTGCTACCTATGTTCAATGATCTGTTCTCGGGACAGCTTCACTTATTCCACTTGAATTTTGGAACTATCACATTGCTTCCTAAGAAAATGGATGTTGTGAGGATTGAGCAATTCAGACCGATATGCCTTCTCAATGTTAGTTTCAAAATCTTCACCAAAGTCGGGACTAATCGGCTCACACAGATTGCGCATTCTGTGCTACAACAGTCCCAAACTGCTTTTATGCCGGACAGAAATATCCTTGAAGGGGTGGTAGTCCTGCATGAAACGCTCCATGAAATCCATTCCAAAAAATTAGATGGAGTACTTTTTAAAGTGGATTTCGAGAAAGCGTACGATAAGATCAAATGGCCATTTCTCCAACAGTCATTGCGTATGAAAGGTTTTGATGAAGCCTGGCGCAGGCAGGTTGAATCATTTACGCAAAAAGGTAGTGTGGGAATTAAAGTGAATGACGATATAGGACATTATTTCCAGACACATAAAGGCCTTCGACAAGGAGATCCGATGTCACCTATCCTGTTTAACATTGTGGTGGATATGTTAGCAATTCTGATAGGAAGGGCAAAGGAAAATGGTCAAGTAGATGGATTGGTACCTCATCTTGTTGATGGAGGTGTGTCCATACTTCAGTACGCTGATGATACAATCATCTTTATGGAGCATGACTTGGCCAAAGCGAGAAACATGAAGCTGGTGTTATGCCTATTTGAACAATTGACCGGGTTAAAGATTAACTTTAATAAGAGCGAGCTGTTCTCTTTTGGTAGAGCCAAAGACGAACAGGAGGCGTATAGGCAATTGTTCGGGTGTGAGTTGGGAGAATTACCTTTTTCTTACCTAGGTATTCCAATCCACCATCGTAGGTTAACAAACCGAGAATGGAAGTGCATCGAGGACCGATTTGAGAAGAAACTGAGTTGCTGGAAGGGTAAACTCATGTCATAAGGAGGCCGATTAATCCTGATTAATTCGGTGCTCACGAGTATACCTATGTTTCTCCTATCGTTCTTTGAGGTTCCAGTTGGTGTTCGAAAGAGACTGGACTTCTATCGATCACGGTTCTTTTGGCAGAGTGATGAGCTTAAAAGAAAATACCGACTTGCTAAATGGGATATCATCTGTAGACCGAAAAACCAAGGGGGTCTTGGTATCGGGAACCTCGAAGTTAAGAACAGATGCCTTCTTAGCAAATGGCTGTGGAAGCTCTCTCCGGAGAATGATGCCATGTGGGCTCAAATCCTACGCAGCAAGTACCTTCAGACAAAAACTTTGTCCCAGGTTACAGTTAGGCCGACTGATTCACCTTTCTGGAAAGGACTGATGAAAGTCAAACAATCCATGTTCAATAGGACGAAGTTTGTTATTGGCAACGGCACCAGCACACGTTTCTGGGAGGATACTTGGCTCGGCGAGACACCCTTGGCCGTCCAATATCCGCCTTTATATCGTATTGTTCAACGACGTGAGGTGTTCGTAGCTTCGGTATTTCAATCTATCCCCCTTAATATTCAGTTCCGACGGACGTTGGTGGGCAATCGTTGGGAGGAGTGGCTCCATCTAGTTAGAAGACTGATGGAGGTCCAACTTTCCCAACAACCCGATGAATTACGCTGGAAGTTGACTAAGTCTGGAGTATTCACAGTTAAATCAATGTACATTGATGTTATTAATTCGACCTCCATTCCTACATCCAAGCATGTTTGGGATGTCAAAGTACCTTTGAAAATAAAAGTGTTTATGTGGTTTGTCCATAAACAAGTTATTTTAACCAAGGACAATTTGAAAAAGCGTAATTGGACAGGGCCTACTAGGTGTAGTTTCTATGATCGGGATGAGACTATAAAACACCTCTTTTTTGATTGCCCGTTGGCCAAAGTCCTTTGCCAGACGATTCACATTGCTTTCAAGATCAAACCACCGAATTCTGTTAACGCATTATTTGGGACATGGCTGAATGAGATTCCGCCTGACTTAGCGAAACACATTCGGGTTGGGGTTTGCGCTTTGCTGTGGACTATCTGGACTTGCAGAAATGGTTTGGTCTTTAACAAAATATCATGTATTCATTTTTTGCAGGTTATATTTCGCACTACGGCTCTGATCCGTTCGTGGTCGCTACTCACTCAGACGGAGGCCAGGGAGCATTTGGTTACTGGATCTTTCCGCTGGGAGATGGTAGCTCGGGATATCTTCAACCGGTTTGGATGGCGATCATGTAATAGGATAGGCATCTAGTTTATCTATCTACTTATAGCCAGCCGGTTGTGGCATCTTGTCTTGGCTAGTCGATGTTTCTAGCCTTTATGGCTCTGTGTGAGCTTTCTTTGTTTTTATTTTTGTTTGGAGACCTTGAAACCATGTTGACACTGTTTTTGTGGTTAATAAGATGGCCGTATGCATCATTCTGATGTAGAGGCTGGGGAGTCCCCCCTTTTCGAAAAAAAGCTGCATTCTCGGCCGGAACTGGCTACTTATTGCAGAAACAAACGACACTCAAACAGAAGAAGCAAGTCTGATGGGGGCAACATAACAAGAATGTCAGTACGTGAACTTATTCAATTGGTAATAAGCGGGACTTGATGTGCATCATCGCAAATAAGAAAAATCTTATGATTTGCTCCATGTATAGAAGTAAGCATCCACAAATCATTGCATCATTTCAGGGCCAATGATTTTAGAGAGTACTACTGGATGACAGCGAAGGCACACGTAGTATGCAAGAGCAATTCAAATTCCAGTTCTACACCAATACAAAGGTGTACTTAATACAAGCATGTTTATTTCCAAAACAACACAGCAAACTGAACCGGACATCGTAGTTTACGAGTCTGGAACAAAACATTGAGCTGCTCCAAACAAAGCAGTGCAATGCGGAATGAGAGCAAGCAAAGCAGCCAAGCAGTGCATCATAATTAATGATTCATCGAGGGCGAAACACATGGGGAAGGCGCCCTCAAACATAATGGTTGTTGAGTTGGTGGAAGCGTGAAGAGAATCCCAACATAAGCAGACAGAATGAGGAGGTTCATCTGGATGCAGAGGGGAGACAGATCAAATAGCAGAGCACGGAGGAGTTGTTGGAGGCACCCAGGAATCCATGTCGACGACATCTGCTAGCTCCTACTATGCGACCTGCAATGCCATTTGGAAGGAACACACATTGAAATGCTTCAGTTCAATGTTTCAGAAAGGAACAAAGCAGAGTTCATCCAAGTACAGAGAAAAAGGCACATGTATCAATATTACTGTTGGGTTGTCAGTTAGTACTAATTTTGATCAGGTTACATGTAATTTTGTAGCATGCATAAATAACAAGACTTGTGCTACGCATTTTTGCAGCATAACTATCCAAAGCGGGAATTCACATTGTAATATTGTTGACACTTAAATAAGCGGTAACGTTAGGTTTCAGGGATCTGACTGAACTACCACTAGTAGAAAAAGGACCTAATATGAGAAACATTAGTACCGGTTCGCATATGAGCCGGCACTAATGCACCCATTAGTGCCGGTTCAAATGACTTGGCAGGAGGTGACCTTTAGTACCGGTTCTTTGGGAATCTTTAGTACCGGTTCGTGCCACGAACCGGTAGTAAAGATGCTGGTGTCCGGCCAGCACCTTTAGTACCGGTTCGTGGTACGAACCGGTACTAAAGAGGTTGTGGCAGGCGCTATTTTTAGTCCCACCTCGCTCCCTTAACAAGAATTTGACCACCTTAAGTATGTAACTTCTCAAACTATCCCAAACATTTGGTCTTCATTGAACTCTATGTGTAGGATCTGTGGCTGCAATAGGAGTCTTCGCCGGTTCTTAAATCGGTGGTAGATTCCTATTGACGATTTAGATTCTATACAAAAAGATCGTTGATGATCAATGTATTTTTTATATGTACTTCTGTGTAGCAGTAGCGCGTTTTGGCTGAAAGGCGGTACTGATCAATGTATTTTTTCTGCGTTCAGATGCATAATTTAAATATGTTATTTTTCAAACTATCACAAGCATTTGGTCTTAATTGAACTCTATATATAAAGAAGAGTAAGAAGAAGCAGAAGAGGAAGAGGAAGAAGAAGAGGAAGAAGAGGAGGAAGAAGAAGGAGAAAGGAGAGGAAGATGAAGAAGAAGAGGAAGATGAAGAGGAAGTAGAAGAGGAAGAAGAAGGAGAAGAAGGAGAAGAAGGATAAGAAGGATAAGAAGGAGAGGAAGATGAAGAAGAAGAGGAAGATGAAGAGGAAGATGAAGAG
>NC_041385.1:796239607-796240412 GCF_002162155.2 Triticum dicoccoides | reverse complement strand
AGAAGAAGGAGAAGAAGGAGAAGAAGAAGAGGAGGAAGAAGAAGAATAAGAAGAAAAAATAAAGCAGAAAAGAAATAACTATATAAAAAATCACTCAAAAATAAATAGACGAAAATAAATAATGCGGAAAAGAAAAAAATTATATAAAGCAAAAATATTCACAAAGAAACTAAATACAGCAAAAAAACTACTCAGAAATAAATAGAAGAAAAAAAAAGCAAAAAAGAAATAACTATATAAAAAATTACTCAAAAATAAATAGAAGAAAATAAATAATGCAGAAAAGAAAAAAATAAAAAAAATGTTGTGCAAATACAGGCCCAGAAGGGCCAGCAGGCTCACAGGGCAGCGCGCCCTAGTTAGGCCCAGAAGCCTGCTATATAGAGGAGTTCGAAAGGGCAGTCGCGGCTGGGTTTATAAACCAGTGTGGCTGCCCTTCGCTCGGCGAGGTGGGACTAAAAGTAGCGCACTGCGGGTGGCAGCGCAGGGCCATTAGTACCGGTTGGTGGCTCCAACCGGTACTAATGTGTTTCCCTTTAGTACCGGTTGGATCCACCAACCGGTACTAAAGGCCCTCGTTTCCCGCCGCTTGGACTGGCTAAAATTGGCCTTTAGTACCGGTTGGATCCACCAACCGGTACTAAAGGCCCCTCCTATATATATATATGTCACTTACAAAAATTCAGTTATCGTCGCCACTTCGTTCCACTTCTCACGTGAGTCTCGATCTCCGCCGCCGCCGCCGCGCCGCCGTGCCGTCGACCTCGCCGCACGTCGTCGCCGTCCCCGGCGCCCTCGCCGCCCT
>NC_041385.1:796224675-796239340 GCF_002162155.2 Triticum dicoccoides | reverse complement strand
TGCCGCCCCCGCCGCGCCCGTCTCGTCGCCGTCCTCGGCCGCCCGTCGTCGTCGCCGCCCCCGCCGCCTGTACGCGCCCGGCCCGCTCCATACACACATGCATACACACATACACACACACACACTACACACACACACATACACACAGACACACACAAACACACACACACACACACACACACTACACGTACACTACGTACACACATACACACACTACTACACACAAACACACACACACATATTTTTACTTATTTTCTATTTTCTAATGTTTAGATGAATTAGAACTATCTAGTTTATTTTTAGAATGTTAGAACTAGTTGAATGCTTAGTTGAACTAGTTGAATTAATATATATAACTAGTTTATTTTTAGTAAATGCTTAGTTGAACTAGTTGAATTAATATAACTAGTTGATTTTTAGTAAATGTTTAGTTGAACTAGCTAGTTGAATTAATATATAGAACTAGTTTATTTTTTGTAAGTGTTTAGTTGAACTAGTTGAATTAATATATAGAACTAGTTTATTTTTAATAAATGCTTAGTTGAACTAATTGAATTAATATAACTAGTTTATTTTAGTAAATGCTTAGTTGAACTAGTTGAATTAATATATCTAGTTTATTTTTAGTAAATGTTTAGTTGAACTAGTTGAATTAATATATAGAACTAGTTTATTTTTAGTAAATGTTTAGTTGAACTAGTTGAATTAATATATAGAACTAGTTTATTTTTAATAAATGCTTAGTTGAACTAATTGAATTAATATAACTAGTTTATTTTAGTAAATGCTTAGTTGAATTAACATAGCTAGTTTATTTTTAGTGAATGCTTAGTTGAATTAATAGAAGTAGTTGAATTAATTGAATTAGTAAGTGTTTAATGTTCCGCCTAATATGAACATAGGAAATGTCGTCTGACGACGGAAAAAATTTCATTATGTGCGAATACTGTGAAGACCAGCGCGGCCAGTGCGATAAAAATTTCCTTGTTGATGGTAGGTGATTCAGCATCAAGCTAGATGAGACCTTCGAATTCGATACAGTAAGTCACAATGACAAGTCCGTTTTCGTAATTAAGCATAACTTATATATATGCTTCATTTGCCTGACTTATAATTTTTAATTTTCACTATTCTACTAGCGCATCCCCTGCCAATGCAAGAATTTTTGTCTTGGATAAAATAGGTTTTAAAGATATGGAAACTATGGAGGTAAAGAGAGTTTACCTGAAAACTAAGCATGATGGTTATACTTTCAACGTCAAAGTATACAATGCACACACGTACACCTATTTTGAATGCAAAACTTGGCAAGTACTATGCAAGGCTTATGCATTTGAGCCTGGTATGGTAATCACCTTTGATATTCGTCCGGAAGATGATATTGAAGGTAATAGAGACATATGGGTCGATGTGCAGACGCCTCCAGTTCTACCATTATGTGAGTTCTTCTCAACTATATTTTTGTCTTTGATATTGCTTATTCAAAAATAATTGACAACTAATTTCTATTGTCAGCTTATCTCCATTCAACCAAACATGTCCGGCGCTTGGTAGACAGGACCTACTACTGTCCCGGAGCTGAACTAAACTGTGAGGAGATAAGTCATTATGTTTCATGGCTTGAGGATCTTCATACTGTCAAGACAAATTTTCTTCCTGCACTTAGAAATATTAGTACTCAAAATGTGCGACCAATAGTGATGGTATTGAAGTACGGTCACATCTATTTAGAAATGATTGTAAGATTTTTACTATTTGTCCTCAGTGCATCTTTTGCATATATAATTTTTCTGCTAAACTATCATTGCTAAGTATATTAATTAAGTACTATACGATGTTCTTCAACAGGGACTCCCGATGACAGTTGTGCCTCAAGGGATCGAGACTAAAGGTCGCATGTCAATTGTTAGCTTACGGCCAAGATATCCTGCATTGCACATTAATGCATTTAGGATTTCTAGAAGCGATGAATGCTTAATAGTGAAAGATTGGAGGAAAATTATTAACAATCACAGAGAAGTACTAGGGGGCAGCAATGAGAAGCGCAACCCACGATTAGGAGACAGGTTCATCGGCATGCTCCAGTTTGATGAATCAGAAGAGTTATACATGTTCTATGCTATTTTACCCCAGAGAGAGTAGCTAGCAGGAGTAATTTAGCTAGTTCATGCTGCTCTTAGTACTTGTCCTTTCATGTCCGTGTTCTTCGTTTTGAACTTAAGTAATTTGCTTTTGTGGTGTTATATATGAACGCTTATAATATCATGACAATCATGTTGAACTCGATGATATTTTTGCTTCTGGTACAAGTGAATATTTCTTCTTTAAGCTAGTAGTGCTGGTGATGATTAGATATATAGCTAGCGGTAATGCATTACTATGATGATTAATATGATGATTAATATAATGATGATGATGAGTTATTATATTATTTAATGAAAGAAACCGCATATTAGTTTCAGCTAGATGGATCCTACCTAAGTGATCAAGTATATGTCATCACTACCAGAAACTGATATTTTTCTGTGAGCCCCGAACCGACAGGAAAATAGGATGTACCGACAGGAAAAGTATTTCCTGTCGGCCACCCGTCAGGGTTAGCCGTCAGAGATAGCTTGACAGGAAAAATAAACTATGCCTGTCGGCCAACCGACAGGAACTATATTCCTGTCGGGTTTTCTCATTTCCCTGACGAGTTTGGCCCTACAGGGTTATATAGGCGTCAAATTTGGCAAACCAGGGAAATAGTATATCCCTGTCATACATAACCGTCAGAAAAAGAAGAAACCAAAAAAAATATCAATGGTTTTATACATAACTATTCCATAACTCAGAATATTTATAACATAGAAACATCACTATCAATTGTTTCCATCAACCAGAGATACAAATTCACATGTCTTCGGATACAGTTCCATAGAATTTACGTACATGAATCGAAGGTCAATGGAAACAGAGGTGCAACATCTAAAAACACACAAGTGCATCAACTAAATATACACAACAAGAGATCTCATTTTCTATAATCTTTGGTTGCAGCTTAAGTTGCAAACTTCCCTTCAAGGTTACCCTGCAGTGGACATTTAATAGGACTTGTAAAAATGTGGAAGTGTCAACAGTTTGCTACAAAAAGGTAACAAGAAACAGGAACAATATGTATCAGATATAATGAGCATAATCTATTTGGTATCTCGGTTTCTGGCAATAACATTGGCATATATACCCAACTTGTTTTTGTCTCAGCAAAGTTACCCACTTTTACAGCTCATATAGACTAATAATGAAGTAATTTGTTCTAGCATCATATCGCAGATTTGATACAAATCATGCAGCTGACAAAATCCATTTAAATGACAACCTGAGAACATGCTTCTGGATTAGTTTGATATAATTATCAGCTAACTTCCTGAGCACATTAGAGACTTCTTGCAAGAAATCACACTACCAATGTCAATACTCTTAAGTCTATCCATTTCAAATGTTCAAGAAAAATGGGCAGAGACATCATCATCTCCATAAGACTAAAAAAGCCGACGTTATGCAATTATTCCATAATGTAACAGCATGAGAACTGCACATCATGGTGAGACAATAAAAGACCCCAAAGAAATACAAAGAGGTTGTGTTTAGACTAAACCAACATAGCAACTACTGGCTCAATAATGTTGATCTCATGCTCTTGGGCACACTGGATATAGCATGATATATTTCAAATATACAAGAGAAAACTTGACTAACAATTATTCCTGATAAAACTTTGGGGATGATAGTGAAGGCAAAAGTAAAAATACCTTGATTAGAGGCGCTTGCATATCTCACAGATACGTGATCTTGAATTTTGTTCCTAATAAGAATGAATTGCGAACTAGAAAAACAAGTCCTCCATCAGGTGTTGATCAATATTTAATTTCTAGGTTCATGTGCATAGAACAAAATATGAAAGGGAATAGTGCCATTTCACTTGGAAGAATCTTATTCAATTTCTTGAAATTGAGTGATACCTCAACCACCTGCTTCAGCCTCTATGAAGCACTGATGATGTTCGTTTAATTCTTCCCAAAAACCTAACATAATGAAAGAGACTAAAATGATAAGGTATGGACAAACAAGTTAGGGAGCAAACTGTTATTGTACTTGATAGTAAGACAATCAAAAAATCATAAGGAAATAAGTTACTAGGCAAAGGGGTGACCACAAACAGAGGATAGTTGTTACTTGATGCGTCAGTAAGTTAGTACAGAAGTTCAGAACAATAATGTAAGGAGTGACATCCATTCATCTATGCAATGTACTGATAATTTTCAAGGCAATGCAATATCTATGGGTCATCGCACCCAGACACTTGCATCCACCTTGTACAACTAAGAGCTACAATCATCTAGTTCCAGCAATGTAAAATTACACTCAGCAAGATTGCGCACCTTCTCCAGCAGGAACATCCAATTGTGTGCTTACACTGCAATTGTTCAGTCTTTAATATAAGAAAGAAAAACCAAATACAACTTAAGGGAGAAGGAAGAACACGGTGAGCTTAAATATGAGGAATACACTAGATGATGTTCCTCATATTTGCCGTCGAGTGAATCTGAACTTCTTGCACGGATGATGAGCTTAAATATGAAAAATATGACACTATTTCTTGCCGTCGAGTGAATCTGAACTTCTTGCACGGATGATGTTCCTCATATTTGCAATGCAGCTGCTTAGCGCTTCCTGAATGTCAACATATTTAAAGCAAGTAAAATCAAAATGTATGGACAGAAAAAATAGAGATTGAAGTATTATGCTATTGTACAGTAAGTTAATGAAAAAAACTCACTGAAATAGAAAGAAAATTATCATTTAGTTTGAAACAATATTACATGCATTTTGGATAGGTACAGTTGTATCCAAAGTACTAATTGAAACTCCCCGAGTACACCCCAAGTATCCCACCTAGTCTTAGTAAATTTTTAAATCCTGTGACTACGTGTTGTTGCCTCCAAACTAATTTAAGAAATAAGGCAGAAATAAATGGTTGCAAATTTCTCAAAGAAATAACTGAAATCTAGATCAAGATTTGGGATCCAAGGAGCTGCACCAGTTTTGGTGATTATTATGCATCTAAACTACAGCTCTATAGATCGGATCTGAGGCCAGATTTGGGGATTCCTAGAGCTGCACCAGATTTGGGGATCCGGAGATGCCAGAAACAGGAAACAACAGAGTTTTGAGATTTAGGTCACGTACCTCCATAACGCCGGTGAACTGCTCGAGTTGGGGTGGATTCTCGACGGTGGCATCGATGGCGGCGTGGTCTGAGCAGGGCCATGGTGGAGGAGCAGGACAAGCGTTGGTGTCGCATGGTGATATCCAGAACGGAGATGGGACGACGCCGTGTCCCAATAGCGGAGGAGCCATGGATGGTGGTGGCCGGCGGGTACAGATCCACATCATAGAGTGCAGGTTGAGGCGCTCGTGTGACCTTGGAAGGTGGGGAGCCATGGAGGGATGGTGGTCGGAGGCCTCAAAAGCAGAGGGATTGGGCGGCGCAGAAGGAAAGGATAAGGAGATCTGGGGGGATTTGGGCGTGCGCGATGACAGGCGCGAAAAGAGGGCTCCATGGCGGGGCGTAGTTTCCAGATGCGCGCGGCTGAATTCTTCGCGGCCTAGTGTTTCGCGGGTGGGCCGAAAATTATATTCCTGTCGGTACTTACTCAGCCCACAGGAATATTAGACATATCCCTGGCGTCCAGGAGTCGACCGACAACCCAATTGTTTTTCCTGTGGGCTAGTCGCGGGCCCGACAGGAAAATTAGTCGACTCACAGAAATATTACGGTTTCTGGTAGTGCATATCCGTATATATTATAGTTGATCAAGTATAATTAATATGGATATTATGACATATACTTGATCACTTAGCTAGCTATCCAATGCATCCAGTCGAAATTAATCCGCGGTACTTTCACCTAATGATTTAACAACTCATTATAATGTAAAACAATCACTAAATTAAAATGAAAACATAAAATTTAAAAAAAAAAATAAAAAAACACCCAAACATTTAGTACAGGTTGGTGTTACCAACCGGTACTAATGCCCTACACGCAAACGGGCCTGGCTCGTGCCACGTGATGGCACTTTAGCGCCGGTTCGTGACGAACCGGTACTAAAGGGGAGGACCTTAGTCCCCACTCTTTAATGCCGGTTGGCGAACCGGCACTAAAGGCCGTCACGAACCGGCACTAAAGGCCGGTTCTGCACTAGTGTACGCAGGCTAAATGAATGATGTAACAATAGTTCGGTGCTGGTAATTAATTGATGGAGCAAGTAGTACCTGCGTAAAAGATCTGATTAATCAAGCCCTCCTCCACCTGATGAAAAAGGAAAAAAGAAAAGCAAAGATGAATACTGAACCTTGTCGAGAAAACAAAGGAAACGGAACGAACATACGTGGCCCGGCCGTGGAAGAGATGAGAGCGAACCTTTTCTGCATGTTTCACCGTCTGCCTGAAACAAAGAGCAATGAACATCATATATCAAGGACGGGACTTAGCGCAGCCCTCGCTTCCTTCACCTCTGCGTGGCTAGCCTCCTCAATAAGTTCAACGTTGACCTCCTCAATAAGTTCAACGTGGGAAGGTAGGTGCCGCATACCCAAATCAATGTTTTCACGGGAGATCCACTTGGCTGGGAAGGAGAACTCAAGGTGTTTAAGCCTTGCCGCAGCTCCTTGTGGAAACATAGATGGCACGGCACCAATACCACGGAAGAGGCACTCAGTCGCACATGGGAATAATGCGCCCGAGGAAAGGACAGGCATTTCCAATTCCACCACATCCTCTCCTCGGCACGGAGAAAAATCCATCACCCAGAGAACACAAAGAGAAGGCAACATTCCAAGAAGCTAATAGCACACCCCCCTTTTTTCAGTCAAATTTGAACCAACGTGACACATAAAAGGCGACAAATAAAACAAACCGCAACTGCTACAGATAAAAGGTGAAATTTCAAATGATTGTATAAACTGAATGGACATTTTTTCATTCCACGAGTCTGCAGTAAAACGACTCGGAAAACTGCTAGGAAGAAAGAGACGCAATGGATAATCAAAGCCGGCAAACAAGGCAACAATGCATCGTAATTACGCACTCTACCTTATAAAATCAATAAATGGAAAAAGGAAATTCACATATTCTGCTTTACACAACAAATAAATGGAAAAGGAAGTTCATGAATAGGCAAAAATTATATTACCGGAGGCATTGCTGAAACTTCATGTTTCTTGAATCCACAGAAGTGATAATAGAATTCAGGCATAAGTGGGTACAATCACAATGAGAACTTCGTATCGAAGAAAATTCAAAAGGCCAAGGCGAATTAACCAGACAACAGTACATCATATTGCATACTCTTCCTTAGAACACAAATAAATGGAAAAGGAAGTTCATAATGAGAAAAACGCAAGAACTACTGCAAAAATTTGCAGAATTTAGAGGTAAGTGGGTACAATGACCTTGCAGAGGGAAGACAAGTCAAAACACCAAGACAAATGCAGTTCTCCGAATTTCAGCAGTCTCAATGACGAGAAACATACACCATATTATTCTAAATCCAACACAAGTACTCGACATAAGCAGCCGAGATCAAGCATCATGTCGTGGACATCATGAGAAACAATCATGCCAATGTTCAATTTAAAAGAACATGGATGGTAGCAGCCGAATAGCAAGATATTCTTCATTTCCTCCACAACAACTGTGATTCTCATCCCATGCCCATGGACCTATGCATGTGAAGATTTTTCAACAATTAGTTGTCAGGAAAGTCAACATGTGTATACTATTTACATTCATAAAAAGAAGATGACAATGAATAATGAGCTAGTTAACAAGGCAAAAAATGAGCAGACCCTTGGGAAAAACCATCTTATACAAAGCAACGTAAATCTAGAGTGAATCACGAACGATTTGCACATAAGATGGTAACAGCTAAATGGTAATATCCTCCTCCCTTCTTCTGCACTAGCATCTGTTTCAAGTCGACAAACAGTTGTGATTTCCATCCCACCCCGACCTTTGTATATGAACTTTTTCCACCGTTTAGTTGGAAACAAATCAAGATGCATCTGGTATATGTTTCTTAATAAAGGGAGGTCAGTACTGAAGAGTATGCTAATTATCTGACAACAAATGGACACACTAGAGCAGACCATAGGAATAGCTTATATAGAACCAAATAGCATTGTAAATGTATCGTGGATAACCAACTATTTGCAGTTAAGAACTGAGATGGACACACATCAAGCCGGCCAGCACAGAAGTAGCAGGCACGCCTGATTTACTTGAAGAAACTATACAGTGAACGATGATGGATCTAGAACGGGAAAAATATCTGTGGTGGACGACCAACACTTGAGATGCGAACCCTAACCCCCATGACTGTGGTCGAAGAAACTAATTAAGTGTACAACAGCAGAACAGATTTATACTCCCTCCGTTTCAAAATAGATGATCCAACTTTATATTAAAATAGTACAAAGTTGGGTCATCTATTTTGAAACGGAGGGAGTACCTCTGTTTTTGATACCCCTGTCATGCGAGATCTGACTCCATCCTCTGCACGCGCCTCTCCGGGCCGCTGCAGATACTCGCCGGCGAGCAGGTTACCGCTGGTCAGCAGGATGTACGGGCCTTGGGAGGAGCCGCCGCCGCGAGATACACTCCACGGCTCGACCTCTGTCTCACTGACTCTGCCCATCTCCAAACGTGATAGAAATAATCATCTGAGCCGCTGCCCGGTGGTCCTCCGTACGCTATGGTCACACGTCTCATCCAGGTATAGTTATGTACACAAAAACATGCAAACTTCTTTTCTTGGAGTGGTTTTCTGCAAACTTCTGCAGACACATGTTTCCTCTCGACCCTTTTGGTTGATTCCGCTTGCAATGCTTTGTGTTCTCCTTATTTGTGATTAGAGTTAATTACATAGAACCACAACTTCAGGGTAACTTATAACACTTCACCACAACTTTTGGGTTTTTTAACAAAAAATCACAAGTTCAGGTCAAGTTACACTAGTAGAAAAAGGGGCAAATCTGAGACACATTAGTGCCGGTTTGATTTTGAGCCGGCACTAATGTGTCCATTAGTGCCGGTTTCAACGGCTAGCCGGCCGCTCTAATTAGTACCGGTTCGTGGCGAACCTTTAGCACCGGTTCGTGGCATGAACCGGTACTAAAGAGAGTGGTGGCAGGATGTTGTCAGTCTGGGGCCCTACCAGCACCTTTAGTACCGGTTCGTGGCACGAACCGGTACTAAAGGTCGTCGTACATAAACCCTTCGTCCAGCTGAGCCACTCTGTTCTTCCCCTTTCCCCTCACTTTCCTCTGTTCTTCCCCTCTCTTCCTCGAGCTCCTCACAAATTTTGTCCAAAATTTGTCAAGATTTGAAGGCCCCCATCCATTCAAATGATCACAAATGTTAGCAACTTTGTCCTTTCAACTCTCATTGGTAGATTAGCTCTTGCAATGCTTTGTGTAGTGATTAATTTGGGAGGAATTATATTTGCTAGTATTTGATTAATATGCAATTAGAGGTCAAAAATAACACTTAGTTTGCATATGTATGTGTGGTTTACTTAGTGCCTTCTAAATCTCCGTCGTAACCACAGTCGATCGCCCGCACCGTCCCGTTGCCGGCACCACCTTGTGGTGAGGCTCTTGTTCAGGAATGTTTTACATTACCAAATTGATGTTTGTGTGATTTGGATATATAGTTACTCGTATAATTGTCTTACCCGTACGTTGTTTGTTATACATAGTGCCATGGTTTTGATATCCGTCCCCGTCGGCCCTCGTCCTTGTTATATTCGGATGTGGTATATTCTCTTTTAAATCTAGTTATTGCATTTCGTGTTTATGACAAATTATGCCCATCAAGTTTACATAGATATTTTTATCAGGAGGTATGTGAACCGGAAATTCCAACCTACCCTATTGTCGAGAGGTTAAATTTAGTTGAAAGAGAAAACGAGTATTTGAAAGAAAAATTGAAAAGAATTGAGGGGGGGAAGATGGAATTGGAGTTGCATGTTGTCGATGTCGTCGATGATCACAAGATCAAGATGGAGAAAATGAGGTTGAAGATTAGAAAGATTAGAAAATATGCCATTGATAGTGTGGCTTGGTATCATTATGATGTTGGATCAATTGTTACCTTAGTTGCGATCTTGATCGCATTTGTTGTTGCATTTAAATTCTTTAGCTAGAGAGTTATTTGTTGCATTTAATTAAGTGTTGTATATGAACTTTATGTATGAACTTTATGTATGAACTTGTATTAATTTGGTCTATTCGGTGTTGTGTATAATGAAGATATGAGCCGACAATGGATGTATGATGACCGATGCTCTCCCGGGTTCATTAATGGCGTGCATACTTTTCTCCTTGCCGCTGAAGCAAACAAGCGGGCGGATGGCTTTATGCCTTGTCCATGTGCTGGCTGTAAGAATGGTCGCAATTACTCTACATCAAGAACCATTCACGTCCACCTATTAGAGTCCGGTTTCATGCCCCACTATAATGTTTGGACCAAGCACGGAGAAAGAGGGGTTATGATGGAAGACAATGAAGAAGAAGAGGACGACGACATCTATCCTGGCCATGGGTTCCCTGAATACGATGATACAACAATGGAGGAAGAAGCTGAGCCGGCAATGCGGGAACAAGCTGAAGAAGAGACGTCAGATGAGCCCGCTGATGATCTAGGTCGGGCCATTGCCGATGCAAAGAGAAACTGCGCAAGTGATTTGGAGAGGAAGAAGTTGCAGCCCATGTTAGAGGATCACAAGAAATTGTTGTACCCGAATTGCAAAGCTGACAAAAAAAAGTTGGGCACCACACTGGAATTGTTGCAATGGAAGGCAGAGAATGGTGTATATGACAAGGGATTTGGAAAGTTGCTGGTAATGATAAAGAATATGCTTCCAAAGGACAACGAATTGCCCGAGAGTACGTATGAAGCAAAGAAGGTTGTTTGCCCTCTAGGGTTAGAGGTGCAGAAGATACATGCATGCCCTAATGACTGCATCCTCTACCGCGGTGCGTATGAGGATTTGAATGCTTGCCCGGTATGTGGTGCATTGTGTTATAAGATTAGTCACGATGACCCTGGTGATGTCGAGGGCGAGCGCCCCAGGAAGAAGATTCCTGCCAAGGTGATGTGGTATGCTCCTATAATACCACGGTTGAAACGTTTTGTTTTAAAACAAAGAGCATGCGAAGGTGATGCGGTGGCACAGAGAATACCGTAAGAAAGACAGAAAGTTGAGAATACCCTCTGACGGTTCGCAGTGGAGAAAATCAAGAGAAAGTACAGGGAGGAGTTTGCAGGTGACCCAAGAAACGTATGGTTTGGTCTAAGCGCAGATGGCATTAATCCTTTTGGGGAGCAGAGCAG
Organism: Triticum dicoccoides; assembly: GCF_002162155.2. Classification (NCBI taxonomy): domain Eukaryota; kingdom Viridiplantae; phylum Streptophyta; class Magnoliopsida; order Poales; family Poaceae; genus Triticum; species Triticum dicoccoides. The sequence goes on along the minus strand of NC_041385.1, from coordinate 796,227,900 downwards.
CAACCATAGCACGTGGCCTGTGACTCTATGTTTGTATAACCTTCCTCCTTGGTTGTGCATGAAGCGGAAGTTCATTATGATGCCAGTGCTCATCCAAGGCCCTAAGCAACCCGGCAACGACATTGATGTGTACCTAAGGCCATTAGTTGAAGAACTATTATAGCTGTGGAATGGAACAGGTGTACGTGCGTGGGATGAGCACGGATAGGAAGAATTTGACCTAAAGGCGTTGCTGTTCGTGACCATCAATGATTGACCTGCTCTCAGTAACCTTTTAGGACAGACAAACAAGGGATACCGTAGATGCACGCACTGTTTGGATGATACTGACAGTATATATTTGGAGAGTTGTAGGAAGAATGTGTACATGGGACATCGTCGATTTCTTCCGAGCAGGCATCCCGTAAGAAAGAAAGTCAAGCATTTCAAAGGTGAGGCGGATCACCGGACGAAGCCTCGCCACCGTACTGGCGGACAATCTGTTCCGAAGGACGCTGAGGGACGCGCGCCCATGTGGAAGAAGAAATCTATATTTTGGGACCTGCCCTATTGGAAAGACCTAGAGGTCCGCTCCGCAATCGACGTGATGCACGTGACGAAGAATCTTTGCGTGACCCTGCTTGGATTCTTGGGCGTGTATGGGAAGACAAAAGATACACCAGAGGCACGGGAGGACCAGCAACGTATGCACGGAAAAGACGGCATACATCAGAGTCAGGCCAGCTACGCTCTTACCAAAGAAGAGAAGGAATCTTCTTTGAATGACTGCTCAGCATGAAGGTACCGTCTGGCTTCTCGTCGAATATAAAGGGAATAATAAATATGGCAGAGAAAAAGTTCCAGAACCTAAAGTCTCATGACTGCCACGTGATTATGACGCAACTGCTTCTGGTTGCATTGAGGGGGCTTCTACCGGAAAACGTTCGATTAGCCATTGTGAAGCTATGTGCATTCCTCAATGCCATCTCTCAGAAGGTAATTGATCCAGAAATCATACCAAGGTTACAGAATGATTTGGTGCAATGTCTTGTCAGTTTTGAGTTGGTGTTCCCACCATCCTTCTTCAACATCATGACGCACGTCCTAGTTCACCTTTGCGAAGAGATTAACGTTTTGGGTCATGTATTTCTACACAATATGTTCCCCTTTGAGAGGTTCATGGGAGTCTTGAAGAAATATGTTCATAATCGTGCTAGGCCAGAAGGAAGCATCGCGAAGGGCCATGAAAATGAGGAGGTCATTGAGTTTTGTATTGACTTCATTCCTGACCTTAAGCCGATTGGTGTTCCTGAATCGCGGCATAAGGGCAGACTGGATGGAAAAGGCACGCTAGGAGGGGATCAAATAAAATGTATGGACGGACATTCTCTCACTGAAGCACACTATACAGTTCTACAGAATTCCGCCTTGATGGCTCCGTATATGGAGGAACACAAGAATTTTCTACACTCCAAACACCCGGAGAAGTCTGACGACTGGATTACACATGAACAAACGAGGACTTTCGCCGGTTGGTTGCAGAAACGTGCCATGCACGATGGCGATATTGAAGATGACCTATACTCGTTGTCCCAGTTACCATCTTCGAATATAATGACTTTCAAAGGGTACGAGATAAATGAGAATACATTTTACACGATCGCCTAAGATAAGAAGAGCACCAACCAAAACAATGGTGTCTGCTTTGATGCAACAACCAACACGGGAAAGGAAACATATTATGGTTACATAGAGGACATATGTGAACTTAACTATGCAGGTGGTTTGAAGGTCCCTTTGTTTCAGTGCAAATGAGTCAATATGACATGAGGCGGGGTAATGGAAGACCCGCAGTACGGAATGACAACAGTGGATCTCAACAATCTTGCGTATGCAGAAGAGCCATTCGTCCTAGCCAATGATATGGCGCAGGTTTTTTATGTGAAAGACATGTCTACCAGGCCGAGAAAAGAAAAGATAAGGAAGCGAATGGATCATACGACGAGCCAAATCGCCACATAGTTCTTTTAGGGAAAAGAAACATCGTGGGAGTGGATGAGAAGACAGACATGTCAGAAGATTATGAAAAGTTTGATGAAATTGATCCATTCGCAGTGAATATTGACCCGACCATCTAGTTAAATGATGAAGATTTTCCATGGCTACAGTGCAAAGGGACACACGCGAAGAAAAAGTTTCACACCCAAAGATCCGGGATGTGATCGGCTTCACTATCATCACTTTCTTCTGTGTTTCACACCCAGGAGGGAATCTCTGTAATAGTTAGGGTAATTATGTGTTTTGGCATTTGAAACGCGAAGAAATTTTATGTGCAAACAAATTCTTTCATGCATTTACTATCTCTTTCGAAGTATCAGGGTTTCGGACGAAAACTCATCTGTGACAAAGGCATTTCATTTTTTAAATAACCTAAGCATTACCAAATTGAATATAATGATAAAACACAATAATATTAAACATAAAAAAAAGAATCACTGAAAAATCTTTTTTCAAAGTTAAGTTATTCACAAACTAGTGATTCACACAAATTTCAAATAATTCAAAATTTAAACTATTCAAATTTGAAAACTACCGGCACTAACAGAAAGTTTGTAATTTTTTGTACCTAAAGCAAAAATATTCAGAAAGAAACTCTAAATACAGCAAAAAACAGCTAAAAATAAATAAAATAAAATAAGCAAGAAAAAATTAAGAAAATAAAAAAGCCCGCCTACTGGGCCAAAGCGGCCTGCATACGACTAGAAACACAACCATCTGTTGGGCCAGGATGCAGGCCCGCAAAGGACCACTAGACCCACAGGGCAGCAATGAACAGGTAGGCCCAGTAGGCCTGCTTAGGAGAGGAGCTCGAGAGAGCTACCGCACTGGGGCTTATAAACCAGTGCGGTAGCCCTTCGACTAGCGAGGTGGGACTAAACTTGCCGCACCGCACTACGCCAGCGCACACCTTTAGTACCGGGTCGTGGCACCAACCGGTACTAAAGGGGGGGGGGTCTTTAGTACCGGTTGGTGCCACCACCCGGTACTAAAGGGGGGCGCTTCCCGCCGCTTGGCCTGGCCAAAACAGACCTTTAGTACCGGGTCGTGGAACCAACCGGTACTAAAGATCCATCCTATATATACAACAGTTGAAAAAATTCACTTTCCCTCTCTGTTTCTTCCCTCCGTCGCGCCGCCCTGTCCCGATCGACGCCGTCCCTGTCGACGTCGCCGCCCCCGCCCCTC
>NC_041385.1:796211325-796224042 GCF_002162155.2 Triticum dicoccoides | reverse complement strand
GCCCCGTCACCGCGCCCCGCCCCGTCGTCGCTGCCCCGTCCCGTCGCCCCATTGTCGCCGCCCCATCCCGTCGCCCCGTCGTCGCCTCGCCGGTGAGCTAGCCCGGCCACCATGTTCACACACACACATTACACACTACACACACACACATTACACACTACACACACACACATTATAGATTTTTTTTCTGTTTTTAGTTATAGAAATGTTAGAAATTATTTTGTTTTGTAGTTATAGAAATATTTTTAGAAATGTTAGTTATATAGAAATGTTATAAATTTTTCCTGTTTTTTAGTTATAGAAATATTAGAAATGTTATAATTGTTTCCTGTTTTTTAGTTATAGAAATATTTATAAAAATGTTAGCAATTTTTCGGTTTTTTAGTTATAGAAATATTAGAAATGTTAGTTATATAATCAGAAATGTTAGAAATTTTAGAATTAGTTTTAGTTAGATGAATTAGATTAATGTCAAATTGTTAGAATTTGCATATAGAATGTTAGATTAATGTTACTTTTTGCGGGCATATAGTATTTGTTCTCGACGATATGCCCGGCCCGCATCCTCGCCGTCGACCCGTTCGTGACGATGTCATGCTTCAGAGGACCCATGTCCGGGACTGGGCTCCGCCGGGCTAGCACTGGGAGGTGCTAACTGGAGGGGCGCGCTGCTTGGTGAGGAACCTGGCCTCGGGTCCCATCGTCGACCCTGATCTCCTTTGGTGGCGTTCGCATGGGCCACATTCGGTGCATAGGCAGCCGGCCCCGCCGGAGGTGGTGCGTCGCCGTGTCAGGGAGGAAGACGAGCACGTCCATCGCTACATGGCTGCTATGGACGACGTCAGGTTCTCCACTACTTGGCAGGTTCTTTGGGCAGATGACCGGATATATGATCCTGTGATGGTTCCTTCTCTTTGGGTGTCCACCGCCCGCGCCCCACGAACCATGAGTGGCGCCCTAGATTCTTCTGTAGTACTCGATCTTTATTAGGTACCTAGCCAGTGATGTATTCGATATATAATATTCGAGACGATGTATTCGAGATTATATATATTATTCGAGACGATGATGTATATTCGAGATTATATATTAATCGAGATGATACATATATATATTGCCAATTTATATGATTCAGTTTTTCCTTATTGATTGCATCCATGCATTGTAATTTGAATACTAAATTGTTCTATATTTCTTCTGTATTAGTTAAGTAAAAGCTATGGCGGACAATACCAGCAGAGACAGAGAAGAGGAATTGTTCGACATCATACGCAGCCCTGGCAGGCTAGATGATCTGAATGAAGCAGATGACGGCTCCCAATATCTGAACAATACCGAAGAGGGTGATAAAAAGATATTCGATCTCGACGACCGAGCCGATGAAGTCATGAACTATGATTCTGATTATGATGACACAAACAATGTTTATGATGACACGGAGAATGCTGATCTTCAAATAACAAAGACTACCGGCGAGGTATATTTATATAAGCAGGTATCTGGTGATCATCACATGTTTTTATATATTTTAAGATAGATGAACGAATCGATCTTCTTCTTTCAGCCCTCCGGATCGAGCAAATCTGCTTCTACAGACAGGATGAAGATGTATGAAATGAAAGAATCTGGACGCTATGGCATTGGGTTCATTAACCCAAATACCATTAATGAGGACATATGGAAATTTCCATTTTATCAAGCAGGTGTAGAGGAAAGCATGCTAGAGTTCTTGAAGCGCCTAAATAGCAATGAAGATAAACTACTTCCTTACAACTTCCCGTGAGTCACACTGTCTTGTACTACAAATTATGTTTTTGCTTACTAGCTAGCTAGATGTTAATAATTAAGTGTATACGGTTTACGGTAGTTGATTAATTTTATGCACATGCCTGCTTATTTAAGACATGCAAACGTGTGCGCATGCAGTTGGCACTGGGTCTTGATAGACATTAAAGTTGAGGAAGGAAAATTGAATTACCGGAATCACTAACTAAAGAAGAAAGTGAAGGAAATATGCCCTAGAGGCAATAATAAAGTTATTATTTATTTCCTTATTTCATGATAAATGTTTATTATTCATGCTAGAATTGTATTAACCGAAAATATGATACATGTGTGAATACATAGACAAACATATAGTCACTAATATGCCTCTACTTGACTAGCTCATTAATCAAAGATGGTTATGTTTCCTAACCATAGACATGTGTTGTCATTTGATTAATGGGATCACATCATTAGAAGAATGATGTGATTGACATGACCCATTCCGTTAGCCTAGCACTTGATCGTTTAGTATGTTGCTATTGCTTTCTTCATGACTTATACATGTTCTTATAACTATGAGATTATGCAACTCCCGTTTACCGGAGGAACACTTTGGGTGCTACCAAACATCACAACGTAACTGGGTGATTATAAAGGAGTACTACAGGTGTCTCCAAAGGTACATGTTGGGTTGGCGTATTTTGAGATTAGGTTTTGTCACTCCGATTGTCGGAGAGGTATCTCTAGGCGCTCTCGGTAATGCACATCACTATAAGCCTTGCAAGCAATGTGACTAATGAGTTAGTTGCGGGATGATGCATTACGTAACGAGTAAGGAGACTTGCCGGTAACGAGATTGAACTAGGTATTGGATACCGACGATCGAATCTCGGGCAAGTAACATACCGATGACAAAGGGAACAAAGTATGTTGTTATGCGGTTTGACCGATAAAGATCTTCGTAGAATATGTAGGAGCCAATATGGGCATCCAGGTTCCGCTATTGGTTATTGACCAAGAATAGTTCTAGGTCATGTCTACATAGTTCTCGAACCCGTAGGGTCCGCATGCTTAAGGTTTCGATGACAGTTATATTATGAGTTTATGAGTTTTGATATACCGAAGGAGTTCGGAGTCCCGGATGAGATCGGGGACATGACGAGGAGTCTCGAAATGGTCGAGACGTAAAGATCGATATATTGGATGACTATATTCGGAATTCGGAAAGGTTCCGAGTGATTCGGGTATTTTCGGAGTACCGGAGAGTTACGGGAATTCGTCGGGGAGTATATGGGCCTTATTGGGCTATACGGGAATAGAGGAGAGAGGCCGAAAGGAAGGAGGCGCGCAGCCCCCCTCTGGTCCGAATTGGACAAGGGGTGCGGCCCCCTTTTCCTTCCTCCTCTCCCCCTCTTTCCCCCTTCTCCTACTCCAACAAGGAAGGAGGGAGTCCTACTCCCGGTGGGAGTAGGACTCCCCTTGGCGCGCCCCTCCAAGGCCGGCCGCCCCCTTCCCCTTGCTCCTTTATATACGGGGGCAGGGGGCACCTCTAGGGACAACACAAGTTGATCTACGGATCGTTCCTTAGCCGTGTGCGGTGCCCCCCTCCACCATATTTCACCTCGGTCAATATCGTCGCGGAGTTTAGGCGAAGCTCTGCGCCAGTAGAGCATCATCATCGTCACGACGCCGTCGTGCTGACGGAACTCATCCCCGAAGCTTTGCTGGATCAGAGCCCGGGGATCGTCATCGAGCTGAACGTGTGCTGAACTCGAAGATGCCGTACGTTCGGTACTTGGATCGGTCGGATCGTGAAGACGTACGACTACATCAACCGAGTTGTCATAACGCTTCCGCTTACGGTCTACGAGGGTACGTGGACAACACTCTTCCCTCTCGTTGCTATGCCATCACCATGATCTTGCGTGTACGTAGGAATTTTTTTGAAATTACTACGTTCCTCAATAGAAAGTGACTTCACCATCGTGAATGGGATAGTCAACAGGTAATTTTAATCATTATTAACTATATATATCTCGACCTATTATTAGTTCGTCATTTCCTGATATGAACTATTTAATAACCCCTTTATTAATTTTCTTTTCCGACGGGCAGGGCATGGGCAAAGTTCATCAAGGTGACTCCAGGCGACTGGAAACAAAAGTTGTTTTGGCATCGACCAAAGGTAAGTACTCCCTCCGTCCGAAAATACTCGTCGGAGGAATGGATGTATCTAGATGTATTTTAGTTTTAGATAGATTCATTTTTATGCATTCCTCCGACAAGTATTTCCGGACGGAGGGAGTAATTAAGTAGTACTAGCTAGCTACCATCTCTTTAATTCTTGTTTCAATATCATTAATTAATTATCATGCTTGATTAATCATTATATGATTCAATTCCATTCTCATAAAGGCCCTGAAGCAGGCGCCGGGGAATAATCTATGTGCATTCTACGTTTGCGAGAACATTCGCATGATGACGTCCGAAAGGAGCAGATCTGATAGACAGGACTGGGTACGTTTGTCAGAACACTATTCACAACATTATCGATATCTAGTCACACAACTAACACACATGCATATTGATCTCCTTCTTAACAGTTCAGAGAGGTGCGGGATAAGCTCCTATCATCGGACCGCATACTAGCACTTCAAGAGGAAATAGCCGAATTTTTGCTCGACCAGGTCATAAATCCCAAAGGAGGATATTATTACCCGCTACCGCCCCGATAAACCACTTGTCATCGTGTTCCGGAGGCACCAAGGCAACATATGTAGGAGAAATTGTATATGTATATATATATACATGTGTATGTGTGAATAATGGTGTTGGTTGTGAGACATTCGATGATATATATACATGTGTATATATATACATGTGTATATATATCCGCGCCCGAATAATTGATAGAAATTCCAAATATTGATAAGGTATTATCAATTATATGGGCAGGGAGGACCCCTGTAAATAAAAAAAATTAAGCAATGTCTAATATCTAAGCAAGTTAAATAAGATTTAAATTAAATGAATACGCAGTGTTGAATATTTAAGCAGCCTTGGCATGTATGTACGCATAAACTGACACAAGGATTCCTAAGGAAGAGCTACCTATCTGAAGGCATGAAGAAGTGCATCGCTGGCAAGCGAAGAAGAAAATAAGAGCCAGCCAATTATCCACAGAGAGACAATGCCCACGTGAACAAAGCAAAGATTTGATAGATTCCTGAAGATTGAAGTTTGTCGGGGCACTATCTCTCGCTCTTATCCATCGCCTAGAGGGACACGCATGCATCCCTACTACATATAAAATAAGAGGTGCATTCTCCCGGAAGCCATCCAGAGAGCTGCTCTCTCGCCTATAAAAGGAGACACTTGTTGCGAAGAGAAAAATAACGCCAGACGGAGAAGAGCCACCAGCCACCGATAGAGCAAAGAGTTGCGACCCAGCTAGCAAACTCGTTGCTCAGTAGTAGTTTTCCTCCTGCAATAAGAGCCACCATATCCAGAGCATTGTAAGGCTCAAGAAGGTAGTTAGAAGGTAATTTTTCTTTAGTTTGTGTAATCCCTTCGGGGCCTCTCGAAAGGGAAAGCCATATGTAAATTATGTTGTAGAAATCATGTAGTTTCTTGGTTTCACTTGGTGCTTTTATTTATGAATTTATGGGACGAGTTCTTATGCTAGGGATCTTATAGGAGAAACCTCTGCGTGTGTAGTTCTCTGTGTAGCTCAGAGTGGCGTTTGAATGAGAACCTTGTGGCCGTAGAGAAGTGTTCCCTTCGGGTAGAACTGCCTGGGAAGATGATAGGAATTTACCCCATAAATTTGCAATTAAAACTGCTAAGTGAACGTAACTAGCTACATCTGATACAACATAATGATAAATATGGTGAGTACTGAGTAGGATTTTACACCACTGCGTACATTCGTCGGTCGATTTGTTGGCCTCGCCAGCCCAGAATAGATCCTGTATCAAATAAATAATCTAGTTAGAACGTGAAGGTAATCATATTGAATTAAATATTACTGTGACTAGTGAAAATACTATTCTAAATAGTGTTTTAAATAGTAAAGCACTTTCGTGAATACTGCCCTACCTAGTGAATAGTAAATACTATTCAAGATAAAAAGTACGTCCTGTCTACCACTTTCACCTAATCACATATTAACCTAATCAAAATCTTAATTAATATTGATTAGAGTATATTAGTAAAATATTGATATCCCTATATTGTTGGTATCAGATCCAGCGTGTAATCATTGAAAGGTTAAAATATTTAAACTTAGAAGTTAGCGCAGGTAAAGTAATAAATATTAAGGAAAATCTAAATATAAGGTGTAGAGTAAATTCTTCTGAAGAGCATATCTGGCATTCATCTCATAGCCAGTTAAATACAGTCGTCTATTTGATATATAAATTTTACATAACTTGGGGAAAAAGACAAGATAATTTAGACCAAAAATTTGAAAGTTAGGATTGAATAATAAAATTGATCTAGCTTTACATAAGCTAGAGGAAGCAAAAGCAAGACAGAATACATTTTCCAAGAATAACGATTATATTAAAGAGGAAGTGTTATCAATAGGCCGTTACTTAAGTAAAGGCAAAGAGTCACTCCCATGCACTGAATCAAGACAAGATATACTTGAAATAAAAAAGTTGGTGTAGGAGGTTAAAACTTTGATTATCTCATAATTATATGACCGAATATACTCAAGCATTAAACGAAGTAGCTAAATACCTATCACCTCCTGTCGGGTTTTCTGATCACGACTCCCCAAAAGAAGATTCCAAAGTAATAGTAAGACAAAATAACACAATCATCCAACTATTAATTCAAGTATTAGATAAGCTAAAAAGTGTTCAAAGCAACAAAGAAATTGTGTTATCATCATCTGGAATAGTTGCCTCTACTAAAAATATTAATTCAGAAAAATGGACGTATCTAAAGGCTTCCTTAGACGAGACAAAACTCTCCAATTAGTAAGGCAAGATTCAAGGCCTCTAGCCATGAAGCATAGATTATCATGCAAAGCTGATGATATCGATAGCATTGAAGAAGTTATAGATATACAAAGAGATCTAGAAAGATATCAAAAAGATACCCTAAGAAAAATAAAACCACAACAAGTATATCACATGGGTATGTTTGAAAGTAAGAGTGGTCTATACAGAATATCTCGAGAAGTAGAATTAAGTGTGTTAACACACCCAGTAGATTTAAGAATTGTAAGCAAAAATATTGAAAATGAACTAAAATATTGTGGTTATAAATATATTCACCAAGGTATGTATATCATAGGAATTAAAGGTATGACAAGGAAGAAATTAGGTGCAAAGGTTTTGATAACATTATTAGACAGAAGATGGGAATCAGTAGACAAAGCAGCATTAGGATTTTTGGAAAGAGACATGAATGAAAATAGATTAATAACCTATATAGCTCCAGACCTAATGATGCCCGTAAAAGAATTTATTGAAAAATTGAGTTTTGGTTTCCAAACTAAAGGTTATGAAGATTTTAAAGGAACAAATTTGCTAGTAAGCATAGAATTTATAGGAAGGCTCACTAATAGAAGTAGCTCCAGATATAGAGTAAATGTGAATGACGTAATTGATAGCATGCAATCAAAAGGTATTAAATTTATGAATCCTCTTAAAATTGGCTCTGAAGAAAGAGCAGGAGAAGAATGGAAGATAGGAGAATTAATAGAGAAAAAAGAATTAAAGCAACCTGAAAACTACATAAGCTATCAAAATTGTGAAGGAAGTAGCAGTATTCGGTTTATGAACTATAAAGCTGCATCAATAGAAGACTTTGAATCATTTATGTCAGAATCAGAAATTAATGATGATAAGAATAAAGGTATATCTGAATATATGGAAAAGGCTAATTTAGATGATGAAATAATTCATTGGGAAAAGAAGCTAAAGCATATTGAATGGGAATATAGTCATTCTATGACAAAGGATTGGCCAAAAATTAGAGAAAGCGAGCTATTTATCATTAGAGAAATTGCAAGGTTAAAGAAACTAAAAAATGATAAAAAAGTCTGCCACTAGTAGTTCAAGCATGGAAGATAAAATTATAGCATCCGAAGAAAGAAAAGCAAATGCTATTATTAATAAAAATCCTATCAGTAATAATAATAATAAAGATGAGAATATTATCCAAAAAGAAGAAATTGTTAGTGACGAAGAGCAATGGGATATCACTAATAAGTTATTATTAGAAAGTTATGAAGAAGAGGAGGAATTAATAAAAGAGATGTGGTCAGAAGATGAAAGATATGATGATTCAGAACAAAATAGTGACTTCTATAACTCACTAGATGATGTGGGACTACATAATTTAGAGAATGCAATGGAAGCCATGGAAGTAGAAAGTAGTGGTAAAAGAAGAAGGGGATATGGAGAATCATCTGTAAAAAGGGAAGGAGATAGAGAGAGACCTACCAGATCAGCTGGACAATGGCCTCCAGAAAAAGATGACTATCAACCTACGTATATCCCTGGATAATATAGATATATGGGTACTAAAAGAAGAGATTTTGAAAAACCAGTGCAATTACAAAATTATAAGAACGATGGCGCTATATTAAACCTAGCAGCTCATGATCCAATAGATTGGCCGAATATAATCAGCATATGGAAAGGTTTAATAGTTCAAAAATATATACAAAATCAGTATAGCATATGCACTAAGGTAGAAAATATGCTAACATATCTTGAAACATTTTTAGGAGAATCTGTAAAAGTTCTTTGGGAACAATGGGTAGAATCATACCCTAGTCAATATGAAGAATTAAAAAGGGCAGCAAGTAATCCTAATAACTTTGCGAATGTTATCTCAAATATGATCATAGCAGAAGATCCAGAATTAGGACATACCTCATTACAAAATGAAAGATTAAGAGAAATAGAAAAATTAACATTAACTAGCTGGAAAGGTATCAAAGAATTTTCCCAGCATTATTTGTATAATGCTACTACTGCTAAACAAGGTTTTAATGTAGGCGTAGTAGAGAGGTATTTTAATAAGTTGCCTGACCCCCTAGGGTCAATAATATTTGAAGAATATAAAAAGGAAACGACAGGAAACGTGGTAAATATATATCAAGTTGTAACATTTGTTTTCAAACAATTAAGAAAGGTGTGTACTAGTATTCAAGCCCAAAGTTCTATGAAGAAATCAGATTATAATTTTTGCAATAACATAGTCCAAATACCACTTACGTATGGAGAAGAAAGGCATAGGAAAAACAAATATTATAAAACCCAGAGGAGAGATAATAGAAATTTTAGAACAAAGAAACGATATTTCTTAAGAAGATCAGACAATAGAGCCCCATTCTTGCATAAAAGAAATGTAAGAAGATATAATCCTAAGAAAACCTATGATAAAACATGCAGGTGTTTCATATGTAACTCACCGGATCATTTAAGTAGAACTTTCCCTAATAAAGACCAAAAAAGATACTCTAGCAAATATGAAGAACAAGAGAGAGTGTTAATTATAGATAGCGTTAATGAAAATATATTAGTATGTGATGATGAAATAAAAGATGACGAGTCAATATATTCAATTATAGAAACAGATGAAGTAGAAAATGAGGCTCCAGAATATGAATCAAGTGAAGATGAAATAGACCTAATAGATGATTTGGCCGGTTTAAAAATTGAAATGATGAACCAAGTAGATTGTGAACACGATTGGATTAGAGGAAAAGGTGATTATAACATAAAATGTGTTTTCTGTATATATTACCCAAGCCAAGATAATAGGTTCACATGTAGCCTGTGTTTAAAACAAGCATGTGCCTCATGTCTAAGAGCCAATAATCAAAAATGGAGATAAGAGATAGAATTGGAACCAGAAGAGCGAATATTATCCAGTAGGGTTAGAAATTTAGAAAATAGAATAAATAAGCTAGAAGCAGAGCTAGAAAAACTTAAAGATGAGTTAGAAAATAGTAAAGAGCAAAATAATAATGTTCCAAAAAACACTGAAATGAAAGAGCAAATGGTAACAGTAAGGGATAAAAAAGGAGACATATTGATACAATTGAAAGACGCAATTACTAGTTTTGGAAACAAATATATTGTTCGATTACCATTCAAAGAAGTGTTAGGAATAAGGATCCCAGTTAAGAATGTTCTGAAGCCAAATATTTCATATAAAATACTGGCACTATTAGATACTGGTTGCACTAAGAATATCATTCATGATAAATATTTTATGAGATGTCCCGAAATAGTTGAAACTATAGATGATAATAAAGCTGAAGTATCTACCGATATGTCAGGAATAAAGAAGATACATAATCAGGTAGCATATAATATTGAAGCTTACATAAATGGCACAAAATATATAATAGATGAAATTCCAATAAGAGATTTGTCAGTAATAAATGATGACATGATAATAGGGTTAAGATTTTTACAACAATCTTTACAAACCACAATTATACATGAAGAAGGGGTAACATTTATATTCCTTATCAAGATAATGTTCCATACATATCTGAAGTAAGAAAACAAAGAAAGTCCTTACAAAATGTGGAAATATCTAATTTAGAGGATGAATATGGCACAAGTCCAGATCCCCTTGAATTTTGTAAATATCTAACTTAGTGAGACCATAGAAGAATATCATATAGAAAATACATGTACAGAATGCACTGGGTTGCAACCATTCTCTCCAAATTGGTATAGAGATATAAAATCTAAAAAGGATTATTCCAAACCAAGGAGGAATATGTCTTCTTTGGAGAAGAAAATAGGCTGAAAGTATTTCAGCCAAATACATTCAATTTCAAGCCAAAGGCTCATATCAAGCTTGATGAAGTTCAACGCTGCACATTGGATAATTTCTGGTTCCAATATACCACCAAAAGAGAGGAAAAGGGCTATATGCTTTCAATCTTGAATAGCTTGTCAGAATATTTCAACGAACTAAACAAAAAATTGCCAAAAAAGGTTGAAATGCCAAAAGGAGAAATACTATATATTATATTTGACGGAAATAAGCCTGGCATATATCTGGAATGGGAAAACATTATGATTCAAAAATTAGATGCAAAAAGAGAAGGAAAAGATTTTAACATTCAAAAGATATGATAATATAGATGACGCCTTATCTTGGGCAAGATTATTATATTGACCCAAAAGCTAAAGACTGTATCCAAATGAGAAGAGGCATACCTGCTTCACCAACTCCTGCAAAAGGGGAGGCATCAAGTTCTAAGAATATAAAGAAGGAAGAATCTCCAAAATATCAAACATATCAAGAATGCCTTCTAAAGAGGCTTGACCCTTTAGACAGTGAATACATAGATCAAGAATTGGATAAAAGATTTGAAGAATTTTCAAAAATAATAAAGAAAGAATTAAAAGAAGAAATATTAAAAGAATTAAGGCATGAAATGGATGAAAAATTTGAAGAAATAAAGAACGAATGTGATCAAAAATATGATTTCAGTCTGCTAAATGATGTCGATAATATGGACATAGCAGGGCACGGGCAAAATCCTGAATGAAGCCCAAACTGCATATATTGATATTACTATCAATTATTCGGGCACGGAGGACATATCTCCGACCCGAATATTGATAGAAATTCCAAATATTGATAAGGTATTATCAATTATATGGGCAGGGAGGACCCCCCTGTAAATAAAAAAAATTAAGCAATGTCTAATATCTAAGCAAGTTAAATTAAATTTAAATTAAATGAATATGCAGTGTTGAATATTTAAGCAGCCTTGGCATGTATGTACGCATACACTGACACAAGAATTCCTAAGGAAGAGCTACCTATCTGAAGGCATGAAGAAGTGCATCGCTGGCAAGCGAAGAAGAAAAGAAGAGCCAACCAATTATCCACAGAGGGACAATGCCCACGTGAACAAAGCAAAGATTTGATAGATTCCTGAAGATTGAAGTTTGTCGGGGCACTATCTCTCGCTCTTATCCATCGCCTAGAGGGACACGCATGCATCCCTACTACATATAAAATAAGAGGTGCATTCTCCCGGAAGCCATCCAAAGAGCTGCTCTCTCGCCTATAAAAGGAGACACTTGCTGCGAAGAGAAAAAGGACACCAGACGGAGAAGAGCCACTAGCCACCGGTAGAGCAAAGAGTTGCGACCCAGCTAGCAAGCTCGTTGCTCAGTAGTAGTAGTAGTAGTAGTAGTTTTCCTCCTTCAATAAGAGACACCATATCCAGAGCATTGTAAGGCTCAAGAAGGTAGTTAGAAGGTAATTTTCTTTAGTTTGTGTAATCCCTTCGGGGCCTCCCGAAAGGGAAAGCCATATGTAAATTATGTTGTGGAAATCATGTAGTTTCTTGGTTTCACTTGGTGCTTTTATTTATAAATTTATGAGACGAGTTCTTATGCTAGGGATCCTATAGGAGAAACATCTGCGTGTGTAGTTCTCTGTGTAGCCCAGAGTGGCGTTTGAATGAGAACCTTGTGGAGGTAGAGAAGTATTCCCTTCGGGTGGAACTGCCTGAGAAGATGATAGGAATTTACCCCATAAATTTGCAA
Organism: Triticum dicoccoides; assembly: GCF_002162155.2. Lineage (NCBI taxonomy): Eukaryota > Viridiplantae > Streptophyta > Magnoliopsida > Poales > Poaceae > Triticum > Triticum dicoccoides. Next base: position 796,211,722 of record NC_041385.1, on the reverse strand, counting down.
TTAAAATTGCTAAGTGAATGTAACTAGCTACATCTGATACAACATAATGATAAATATGATGAGTACTGAGTAGGATTTTACACCACTGCGTACATTCATCGGTCGATTTGTTGGCCTCGCCAGCCCAGAATAGATCATGTATCAAATAAATAATCTAGTTAGAACGTGAAGGTAATCATATTGAATTAAATATTACTGTGAATAGTGAAAATACTATTCTAAATAATGTTTTAAATAGTAAAGCACTTTTGTGAATAGTGTCCTACCTAGTGAATAGTAATACTATTCAAGATAAAAAGTACGTCCTGTCTACCACTTTCACCTAATCACATATTAACCTAATCAAAATCTTAATTAATATTGATTAGAGTATATTAGTAAAAGATTGATATCCCTA
>NC_041385.1:796195913-796210872 GCF_002162155.2 Triticum dicoccoides | reverse complement strand
AAAATCTATTTATATATATGCATAACATGTACAATTTGTAGTATCGTGAAATACAAGCAAACAAAAAAAATGAAATGGGAAATAAAGCAAAAAAAACTCAAATATTTAGTACCGGTTGGTGTTACCAACCGGTACTAATGTCCTACACGCACACGGGTCTGGCTCGTGCCACGTGGTGTCACTTTAGTGCCAGTTCGTGACGAACCGGTACTAAAAGGGGGCCTTTAGTCCCTACTCTTTAATGTCGGTTGGCAAACCGGCACTAAAGGCCGTTATGAACCGGCACTAAAGACCGTTACGAACCGGCACTAAAGGCCGGTTCTGCACTAGTGTTATAACACTTTACCATAATTTTTAAGTTTTTAACACAAAACCGCAACTTCTGAACTAATTCTCAATATTGAGCCCAAATCTACCAGTCAACTTCTTTTAATAGACAATCTGATTGATTGGGCCCACATCTTAGGACCTAAGCAGGAAAACGGTGGCATGTGCGCATCTCCTATGTGGCCTACCATTTCCTCCTCTTGCCATCTCGCACCGACACTATGAAGTCCACCGACGCATTGATCAGGGAGTTGGTTGTTGTTGGGGTGGTCAAAATTCTGCCACAGGACGATCACTCCAAGCATCCTCGATGGCGAGGTTCCTAGTGTCTCAAATCCGCGCCCACATGTGACTCTCCTTGGCGATGGAGTTCCAAATGATCTTGACGTTGTAATCAGTGAGGATGAGCACGTTGTAGTGGTCGTGCAGAACGAGGTGGCAGCCCTGATTGTGCACAACGTGGCAGCACGGATGTGCTGGCAGCGCCCGTCCGGACTATGGCATGGCCGGCGGGGTGCGCGAACTAGACAGAAAGGTCCTGGGGAGGACGAGCGCGTCTCTAATACCATGGAGCACAAGGCAGGAGCCTTGTCTATGCATAACTCGGTATAGTGCATGTGCCATGCTGTCCAGACGACAACATGGTTGGGGGGAGTGCACCAGACGAAGAAGGTGAATATGGTGTATTTTTTTCTGGGGTAGATGGCGTAGAAGCTGCAGGTGAACGCGTTGTCGAGGAGACGATGATGTTGTATGCACACTGCTATGTTACACTTTTTTTTTGCTAATACACTGCTATGTTACAGATATTCAGTTAGCGCCACGTAAGAGGGAATTTGTCGCCTAGAGCCTGACATGTGGGCCCAATCATTCAAATTGGCTCTTAAAAGAAGTTGATAGATAGATTTGGGCCCAATGTTGAGAATTAGTCCAGCAGTTATGGTTTTGTGTTAACAAACTCAAAAGTTGTGGTAAAGTGTTATAAGTTTCCGCAAAGTTGTGGTTTTGTGTTAAAAATCTCAAATGTTGTGGTAAAGTGTTATAAGTTATCCTGAAATTGTGATTTTGTGTAATTAACTCTTGTGATTAATGATACACGTGGTTACCTCAAAAAGAAAAAACATGCACAACTAAGATGAATTTGAGATCTCAGGGCGCAATATAACAAGATGCCGTCAACAAATATTATTTGCTGATGCTGTTATTACTCGCCCATTAACAGGCTTTAGTTTTATATTAGTTTTATTAGGCTGCCCTATGTAAAGATAGGAAGAGTGTCCATAAATCAGTTCATGTTTCGATCATGACAGGGAAGCAAAACATTCAAGCTCTTTTATACTTACTAGCCATACCCGCGCGGCGGCATGCCGCGCCCCATCAATACGTTATGTATTGATACATTACCCTTGAGAAACATCTTTTTCTTTCTAACGTGGTAGTAGTGTCTGCTTATAGATGATAGTTTATGTTATTCTATATTGTATATATAGAGATATTTCTCTATTGATGTAATGTCTTTGTTTATGTCTTAGACGATTCAGAAGGGGTTGGTTGGATGTATGGCATCGCACCTGCTAATGCTGCGCCTGACCATAGTGCCATGCTCCTTGGACTAAACAATTCAAATTGGTAAATTTTTTGTCAAGAAAATCTGCTAATTTCTAAAATTTGCCACTGAAATCGTGCAAAACAATCTTGGCCACTATAATCTGCCAAACTGTTCACTTATGCTGTTCATTTCAGTTAGAAGCAAATTTCTGAAAATAAAAACTTCGCTAGTTGTATATCTTTTAAAGCATGAGCATTAATAATAATACCGTGTTCATTCAAAATATTCAAATAAAAATTTGACAATAAAACATTGCAAAACTGAAGGAATTTTCCAAGAAAAACTCATTGTCAATGAGACAAACAAAATACAGAACAATCATGAGATCTGAAGTCATTAAAGTAGCAAAGGCAAAAACAAGAAATATGTAGAGAACAGAAAATTTTACTGGATGGTACTCGTTGATCCATGTTGAAAATGAAGACATGGGACCTTCGAGCTTCATGAAGAAATTGCAGATCATAAGATTGTGGATCAGTGAGCACTAACCATCAGTTCTTGTACAAAAAGGGCACTATCCCTGTAGCAAAAACAACTCAAAAAAAAGATCATATCAAAATGGGAGGAGGACATCTTCTGAACGACGCAGCAAATGGAGAGGAGGATATTTAGGAGGTGTCCATGCCCGAATAAGCACTACTGCATATAAAAAAAATAGCATCTAATATACTTTTTGCATACCATTTCATAACAGTCAAATCTCCAAACCGATTTAATATAGAGTATAATTTTCAAATTTCCTATGGAATTTCAGAGAACATGTGGCAATCTGGAAACCAAAACCTGCATTATGACTCGTATGTATCGCTTCTGGCTTCACACAGTGTCTTATTTCACAAAAAGGTGTGTTCTGAAATACAATAAAATGTCTTCACCATGCACACGAAATGAACATAAAAAGATATAAAAAATGACTTCACTTGAACTTGCATCCCAGTCAGAGAAGACATGAGTATCACACCAACCTCCAATCCACATCTAAAAAATGTATCTAAATCCACAATTGTATTTCGCCTACTATGATCTAGAAACAACCTTGGCTTATCTAATCTGAAAATAGTGAAACCGCCTCTCGGAGCAAGCAGTCCCTTGCACCTTAACTATCTTCTTCACTTTTTCTACTAAAACCTTCTGCTTTTAGCTGATCATTAACGGGTGGAATATTAAGCATCTTCTTCACTTTTTGTCTGCTAAAACGAACAGTTTCTAGCTGATCATTAACTGATGTGAAGATGTTTAGTTCTTGTATACATATTAACAAACAAATAGCGCCACCGCGTTCAACCTGGACTTCCGGATAACGGCTGCTGCGAGTTTACGACCGTCTTCATCTGCACGTAGACCATCTCCTTCCCGAAGCATGCACGTGACCTTGCGTGGCACACCGGGTACCGCGCCACAAACTTGCCGCCGTTACCGAGCGAGTGCTCCGGGCCGATATTCTCCATCCGCTTGTACGCCGAATAATTGGCGACCCTCCCGTTGAAGGTAACCGACGGGCACAGGCACATCGCCTCGATGATAGCGGCGTGCAGGTACTGCATACTTTACACGTTGCCGTTCAGCGAACGCGAGACATCGTAGTGGACACGCTGCTCGCGCCGCTGGTTCGTGGTGAGGATCCAGAAGAACCATGTCAGGGCCAAGGTCGTCGTATACTCACCGACCAGAATGAAGCTGACAACCACATCCCGCGGGAACCGGCGCTTTGCCTCAGGCATGGGGAACACGGCGGGGAGCTTGCTGCGGCCATCATCCTCGCCCATGACTGTCATGAACCGTGAGAGCAAGTCCGGGTCCCCCTCGACGGGGTTGTTTCTCTGGCTCACCTCCTTGGCTTCGATGAAGTTGTCGACGGATGGTTTGGCCGGTGTACGTTGGGAAAGAAACGGGAGAGAGGAGGAAGAGGAAAGGAGAGCCGTGTGCGAGGTTGTCTCACTTGATCGTAAACGGGAACAAAGCTTACTCCTATTTATACACGCATGATTCGTCTAGAAAGTAAACACATGCAGTGATCGAGAAACTACGGATTAAGCGGCAACTTGGTAAAGCACACACGTAATACCATGATGTGTCAATGCCAACAATTACCAACCCATGCACATATTAAAAAAGAAAAGAAAATGAAATCGCCTAGCTTAAGCGGCCGGAGAGAATCCTAGAAGATACATGCATGTGGTCATGATATCCCTCGAAAACTGCGCCTTGCATGCACACATCAACGGGAAAAGCAAAATAGTCAATCCCTGCTGCCCGACAGATAGTTGGTTGATAAAAAACAAACCAAATGTAGAAGCAGCAAAGCAAACAGCGGCAGAAGCAGCACCGCTGTCCCTGAAAATAGGACGACAGCGCCGAGACAAACGACGCCGATTAGCCCAAAGAAAACTCAAGAAACACCGTTCGGCAGATAAACTCCTGTACTATGAATTCACACATCGTTGCTGGCCCACACACCGCATAAAACGCTAGAGGAACCAAACAAGCACGCACACACGTTCAAAAAAAATTGAATACAAACTTAGAGTCACCACGGGTTTGCACACGGCCACATCCCAAGTTATTACATGTGCCATGAACCGGTTAATACCTCATATATGAATTTTGCATGTGCCAATGCAGCCGACATGTAGTTGCACCAATAGTTTTCCATTTTTCTGTACAATATGAATATTAACAAGGCAGTGCTCCATGACATATGGGCCCCTATGAAAATTATATGTGTTAATAATGAACTCGCTTTGGTGAGATCATGATGTTTGAGTGAGAAAACCAAATACAAGAAAAAGTCCAGACCCGGTTCCCGTTAGGAGACCCCTTCACATGACGTGCGGGTCCCACGTATTGCAAAATATTCATAAGAGAAAATATATTCAATATTGGACTCTATTTGTAGAGTTCACCGTGTAGAATATAGTGGTGCAAATAGATTAAAGTTTGACACATTGATCTAAGAGAAATAATTACCATAAGAGAGAAATACGTGCATGCAAAGCTAGCAAGATTTGTAATTGGCGTGCACCACGTTACATGGCAGCGTGCAGCACTTCAATACTTGTGCTAATTCGCATTGTAATGTCATTTTCAACCAAGTGGCAGAACATAGAAGCAAACAAGAAAAATAAGCACACCACCCTGCCCCATATTGAATGAAAAAATGCTAAACGAACCAAACCGAACGACACACCAGTTCAAAAAATTTGAAACAAAACCTTAAATCTACAAAGCATTTGCACACCACCAGGTACCAAATTAATAGCACGTGTCACATGCATAATTCACTAGAAGTCTTTTTCAAACAAGTGAAACAACCTTGAGGCAAAAACTTGGCCTGGAATAGATGCTTGGGTATTAGTTATAAACCATGCCCGGCTAGGCTTGCCACAATCCAGTAGTCCTAGGTGAGACAGCTTGAAACGGGTTGACTGACACTGTTCCAGAAGGGCGTCTTCATCACACCAGCTCTCGCGACCGAGCCGCCCCCGCGGGCGGCCGGCCGCGCCCAGCCTTCCCCCCGCGCGCCTCTCCCTCCCTCTTCCTCTCTGCCGCCGTCGCCGGCGCCCGCTGCGGGCCTGGCCCGGGCGACGCTGGTGGCGGCGGCCCCCTGGCTTTTCCCCTCTCGGGTGTCCGCCGGCGCGGGACGGGGCGACCCCGGGCGGTGCTTCTCGGCGGCGGCGGTCCAGCGCGGCGGCGGGGGCTCCTAGCGCGAGCGGGGGCGGGCTTCTGGACGGCGGCGTCGCCGTTGGCGACGGGGCGACGCGGCGGCGCGATCTGGCGGCGCCCGCTCGGCCCAGATCTGGGCCCTTCGGGCCCCATCTGGGCCTGGGCGGGCCGGCGGCGGTGTGGGTCTGCTTCGTGGCTTCCGGGAGGCGGGGGAGAGGCGATGCGCGGCAGGGTGTTGGCGGCGCCATCGCCGGCTTGCTGCAGCGTGGCGGCGGGGCTTAGCGGGCCCGTTTCGGGCCTGACATGCCCTGCTACTGCGTCCGGACGGCTACCGCGACGATGCCGGAGGCTCTGGCCTCCCGCACGACGGCGGTGGAGGTGGTTCCCTCCCGTTCGGTTTCGGTGCTGCTTCTCCCTCCGCGGGGCGCTTCTCTCCGGTCCTTTTGGCCTCGTGTTGGTGTCCGCAGTGAGGCGGCGTGGGTGACGGCGCAACCGCGATGACGCATGGTGGTGGGCGGCGGTCTGGCTGGTCGGCTCCGGTCCGTTGGGCGGCGGGGATTGGAGTACGGGAGAAATCCTTAGCGGTCTTCGGCCCCGATGCGGTGACACCTGCGGGTGCCACCATTCCTTCCTGAAGGGTGTCGGTGATATCCATCCCCCACCTCCCTCCGCGTGCCGGGGAAACCCTAGGACATGTCTGGGCAGTAGCGTCGTTGGCGTCGCTTTCCTTCTTGGAGGTGCTGTTTTGTACGCGGTGGTCCGGAGCCTCGGGTTGTAGTGGTTTGTCTTTGGTGGGCGTAGCGGTGGCGGGTCATCCGTGCTCTGTCGAGCTGCCGTTGTTGGCATTTGCTTTTTCTTCTTTTTCTTTTGGGCTTGTTGTGCTGTTCGCCCCAGCGATCTTGTATCGGTGTTGGTTGCTTTGGAATACAAAGCGGGGGAAACCCTTTTTCGATAAACGGGTTGACTGGATTTTGTAATACTGGGCTAGGGGCTTAAGTTAGTAGGGCTTTCTGTCGAAACGGCGATCGATCGAAACATAGTCTGAAAAGGGGTGACACGCGCGCCTCTCTACTCATCTTGGCTGCACCTGGGACAGAGTAAAGCACTTCCAAGGACACAAAATAGCAAGTCCCAGTTCAGTTCTACACAAAGAGAAAAAAAAGATGATACAGTTTGTACTGAGCTGGATGGTACGTCTACACAAAGAAGCAGCATGTTAGCTGCAAGGAGAGAGAAAAAAAAAGTGACAAAGAGATACAAATAGAAGGTGCAGAAAATTCAGAAGATCTCAGGAACTGAATGTTGACAAGCCTCCTCGAATAAGAAAGAGTCTGAAGTTGCTGCTAGGAAGAAATTAAGCAACGCACTGATATCGAGCACGGCCGACCGGGGGACCTATAACCGTCTGATCAATCACACCGATATTAGCAGAGAACGCGAAGCCGCTCGGGTGCGCCCGGATCCATCGATCACATTCCGAGGGCAACAAAAGGAATTCACAATAGCACAAACAAAGCATGCACCTTATCGAGCTTCATGTGCCAGAAAAGTAACTCCTCAGCTGCGTGATAAAGTTTGTGTGGTGATAATAAATCTGAATCCTCGCAGCATTTCGACAGCGCTAGTAACCCAGAGCGTGATAACACAAAAAGACACTAGACAGAAGTACTGTCTGAGTTAAATCTTCAGTTAGATTTTTTTTCCCAAACGGCCACCATAAATTAGGAGCGGGCTACTTGTTCATGTGGGATACAGCAGAAAGAAACAAATATGTGTAGCTTATCCATCGAATTGCTAATGAACGGATCTTTGCTTGCGTTACATAAATATGATTTGCTTCATGGCACACAAAGAACATCACCTGATTTGCTCCCTGTATTAGTACTCCGAGTAAAGGAGAGACTGAGAGTCAACGAAGAAGGGAGGGAGTACACCCAACCATTCTTACCTCCGGAAACCACTGCATCAGTTCAGGTCGAATAATTCTACCGAGTAAATGAGAGCAAAGGCACACCTAGAGATGCAATAGCAAGTTCTAATACGATTCAATTAGAAAGAAGGACTCAATATATGTTTTAAGAGCAATCGTATCAAAACGACACTTCTATTATCCCTGTTTGTTTGATCAAGCCAACATGACAAATATACAAGATGACACTTCTGAACATAGTAAAAACTGAACGCGGTTTTTTAGTTTCCGAGTCTGAAATCGTTGCATCAGTTCAGGACCGAATAGTAGAAGTACAAATGGTGCGTAAACAACAGCTAAGAGCTAAGCATACTTGAGTTGCGACAACAATTCAAGTTCCAGTTCTACTCCAACATGACAAGTACACCTAGAGATACAGGTCCTAAGAGCAGTTACATCAAAACGACACGGCTAAATTCCCTGTTATTTCCATCAAATCAATATGACAAATAGAAGACGAGGCTTCAAAACATACTGTGCAAACTGAACTCGGAATTTTAGCTTATGAGTCTGAAATAAAAGTTTTTACAAACAAAGGAGTGTAACGAGGAACACAGGAGAGCAGGCAATCCAAACATGAGTACATAATAGCTAATGGTTCGTCAGGGCAAAATGCAGGGGTTGCCCTACAAACTTTAATGGTTCTTGAATTGGTGTAATAAAAAAGCAAATAACTCAAAGATGAGAGGACATAATGGGGAATTCATCTCCTTGGAGAAGGAAGACGGATCACACGGCAAGGGAAATGCAGTGTGCTTGACTGTAGTGGTTGCAAAAGAAGTGGCGGCACCAGAGTTGGGGCACACACAATCAGAGTCCATGTCGACGACGATTTGTTAGCTCATGCTACCTGCAATGCCATGTTGAAAGACATACATGTGAGTGGCCCAGCTAAATGTTACAGAAGAAGAAAACATACTTCATCCAAGTAAAGAAAAGGGCATCTGTACTAGTACTACTAATGGATTGCTTGCTAGGACGACGTTATATGTGATCATTTGGCAAGCTGAAGTAACAACCGATGCTATGCATCTACGCACCATAAGTTTTTGACCCTGAAGCAGTAGGAAAACATCCTACTGTGAATTATTTATGCACCATAACTAACCAAGGCGATATCCACATCGCAGTTATGTTGGAACTTCAGATAGGCACATATACTGCTAGCAAATGCATACAAATGGTACTGTCAAATGTTCCGAACAGAAAATAGGAAACAGTGTTCATCCAACTGCAGAAACACATATTACTTTGTGGATTGCTCACTAATGTGGATTACTTCACAAATCTAATCTTTGTAACACATGCAGAAATGACAATTACGGGGCCCTATGAATCTTAGCAGCATGTATTAAGAGGCCATCGCTGAATAGATTCATGTCCAGCTAGCCAGCTAAAGAATATGCTGAAACTGAGAATAGTTCGGTGCTACCAAGTACTAATAATTAATTAATTGAGTCAATACAGTATACCTGGGTGGAAGATTTGATGAATCGACCTAGCACTTCATTGGCCTGAAACTGAAAAACGGAAGCAGAAAGAAATAAGCACTCGGTGAGCAAACAAGGGGACTACAATTACAACAACAGAGGGATGCTAATGGAGGAGGATCTGGCTAACCTCAACGCATGCTTCGCTTCCGCCGCCTGAAACTGAGAAAGAAACAAATTAAGAATGAACATATGATGGGAAGACATGCTTGTGCGACTAGCCTACGTACCTTCTCCGCTGGGATGGAAGTGGAACCTCAACCCATCAGGTCTATCTGCATGTCGAGATGGTTGGGGTAGTAATCCCTTGCGTCCCAAAGCACATCCTGTGCTTCTTCCACCTCCCAATCGCTAGCTTCCTCATTGAAAACCATAACATTGAGTCGCTCGAGGGATGGGAGGTGCCCCATGTCCAAATCTAAGTTCTCACTGGAGATCCACTTAGCTGAGAAGGCGTACGTAAGGTGTTTCAGCATCGGTGCAGCTCCTTGAGGGAACATTGACGGCACGGCACCAATACTAAGGAAGCTGCAATGTGTCGCACGTGGGAATAATGTGTTCGCACCGGAGGAAAGGGTAGGCATTACCATCAGATGCTCTCCATTGAACTTAGAGAAATCCGTTATCTCGAGAACACAAAGAGCAGGAAGCTTCCCAAGAAGCTCGAGGACATCCGATCGAACTTCATCCACGAAGATACGAAGATAGGTGAGGACAGGAAGCAATGAAGGATTAATCCATGCCGGCAGTATCAAGAACCGGCTGTATGGGAAATCCAACCTACGAAGCTGTGAAGGGGGCACCCAGACATCGCTCATGAAATTGATGCAGTCATCAGTGGCAAATATCTCTATCCATAGACTTTCCAGTTGCTTCAAATAACCAAGGGATTCCTCCAAAGCTTTATCTGAGCTCTCATCCAACTGATCATATAAAACCCGGAGAACCTTGAGCTTTGTCAGACGCCCCAACTCTTTCACAACATTGAGGTCCGTGTCACACACACCTAGCCAGGTAATCTAGCACTTCTAGGCAGGGCAGGTTACCCATTCCAGAGGGCAGCTTCATCCGATGGTCAACATATAGGCACATCAGGCGTCTTAGCTGAACAACACTTGACGGCAATACTTTTATCTTGGTACCTCTTAAGTCCAAGGTAATCAAAAACTGTAGCTTTCCTATTTCCATGGGTAGATCCTCAACATGTGTCTCTTTTAATCCCAAGTACCTCAAATGTAACAGATTCCCCACATACCCAATATCTGAGACATCACAACCTTCTAAATCCAACACACGCAAAACTTGACAACTTGAAATATCCAACACTTCCCCAACAACATTATTTGCAAATACTGTAAGTGACCTCATATGTGCCATCCTAGTGGTATCCACATCTATCTTGCTATTTTGGATGGACATTCTGCGGACCTTGCTTCTTGGGTTAGGCATTTTTCTTCTGGTGACATCCAATATTGTGACAAAGTTTTCTTGACTTGACAATGAGCTTATGAGGTCAAGTACCATGTCATGTACACGGCAAGCTTCTACCCTTTTTTCATCTTCATAATCATTGCATATTGGCTGGACCATACTTCTATTTACTAGTTCGTTGAAGTACCTGTTACCAAGCTCATATAAGCTAGCTTCTTGTTTTTCATCGTTAAGAAATCCTTCTGATATCCATCTCCATATTAGCTTGTCTTTCATAATCTTGGTCTTCTGGGAAGATGCTGAGATATAATAAACATGGTTTCAAATACGATGGCAGATCGTAATAGCTGAATAATAATATCTTTTTCATCTCCTCCAAACTTTGATCTTCTGTGAGCCCACGGCCAATGGAATTGAGCAAATCATACCATTGATCCTCTGTTATTATCTGAGGATTATTAGCCAGAAGACTTGCTATAGAAATAATAGCTAATGGTATGCCACCACATTTCTTCAAAATCTCTTTGGATACTTGCACCAATTCCTGAGGACACTCTGTCTCATGAGAAAATACTCTTCTATAAAAGAGTGTCCTTGATACATCGTCAGAAAGGGGTTTCATTATGTAAATATCATCCCTAGAAGAGCAGCATGCTTCGGAGACACTAATGATGCGGGTTGTCGTAATTAGCCGGCTTCCGGGACTCTTCTTGGAGAAAGCGCACTTGATTAATTTCCACACTTCTTTATCCCATATGTCATCAATTACAATGAGGTACCTATATGATTAAAAAGATAATGAGTTGAAAATTACAGGTTTTCTTTAAGTTGGCAATTCTAAAAATAAGATATTTCTATGGTGATCAATTGCATACTGTGAGACCAATAGTTGCACAAAAATCATGTACAATTGTACCTGTAGACATGTACAATTGCCCTATTGAACATTTCTAAAATTAAAGTTGCACATGGTTTTAAGCAATTGAGATCGTGGACTTTGACACAAAGAATTTCTCATTCACCTTAAATCTTTGCGCTCCCTATTTTTTTAAAGTGGATTATGTGTTAACTACATGAATTTACATGAAAAAGTATACAATATTAATCAACATTATGCTATCAAGATGCATATGCACTAGTCTAAAACAATGTCATTATTTTACTAGACGAAATGACAATTGGTCTGCAAAAGGAAAAAAAAACACAAGTACCTCTTGCCATTAAGGAATTTGATGAGTTCATCGATCAGTTGCTTTTCTTCCCATTCTTCGTTACGATAGTGGGCATGATTCTCCTTGTCAAGTTCATAGAGAATATTCTTGAAAACTTTCTTCATGTCAGGATTCTGAGAGACAGAAACAAAGGAATCACATTGAAATTGCCCTTTAATCTTGTCGTATGCTGCCTTGGCAAGAGTTGTCTTGCCTAACCCACAAAATCCAACAATAGATATAGTCTTCAATTGCTGGTTCGACCCATGATCACCTTCAGTCAACATATCGATTAACTTTTCTCGTGTTTCTTCAATGCCGACGAGCTCTGTCACATCTGTGTATAGTGCCATCATGCGAGGGTCAACACTAGCACTAACGCTAGTATCCCGCATCTGTGGCACATACCTTTGATGTTGCTCGGCCAATTGCTTAGCTTGATGAACTACTTCTTCTAGAGCATCAGAGATCTGATGGAGAACCTTGCCCTTCTTGAATAATTTCATGGTCTTCTTGAGTATCTTCTTGACTCTCTTCTTTGGGTTGGAAGGCTCGCCACCATCCTCCACATGGACTATGAAAGCATCAAGGATGTCCTCCATCTCGTAGGACAACTCCTTCACCTTTCCTGCCCAAATCTTGATCAGCTCGTCGAGCTGTTTTGGCGGCACCTTTGCCACCTTGCGGAGGGCGGCATGCATCAGTGTGAGCTCTGTTTCAAGAGACTCGATGCCTTTTCTCACGCGTTTCTCCAAGGTGAACTCACCAGCGAGGACAGCGCCGAGTTTGGGGAGAAGATGGCCTAGAGCCCCCATGGCAATATCCATGGAAAGCTCGGTATCTCTAGCTGTTGGGAACTTCTTTTGAGTGGAAGGAAGCTAACTGGCCGCGCTCTGCGATTGCAAAGAAGGCGTTGTGGTGGTGTTCCTGTTGTTGTACTAAAATGAGAAGCTATATGTAGTGCATAATCTTAATTTACCAAGGAGGAGCGAATTAAGATGGCAGATCATGTGCACAGACTACCTTGTGGGCCTCTGCAGGGCTGGGTCCATGTATCAGCTGGTTGTAGTAGTAGCTAACAGTGTTAGTCTAGCTGCCCTAGCAAGGAATCAGATCCAATGTAGAGGCCAGCCAAAATGGCCTAGAGATGCCGCTTGGACTGTAGTGCCAAAGTCAAATTAAATCGCGCCACCAATCTCCATATGCTGACTTTGCGAACGCGTTGCTCTACCAAAGAAAAATAAATAGAGTAAGCTATGTGTACTGCATAATCTTAAATTTATCAACAACGAGCAAATGGACTTTCCTAGTCATGTGCACAGGCTTGCTACGTTGTGGGCCTATGGAGTGTTGGGTCCCCATGTTCAGATTTCAGATGGCTGTAGTAGCAGGGCCTCTGGCTGCTTAGGCAAGCACCTTCTGGATCTGTATTTGTACACCCTAGGTCTGGCAGGCCCACCGGGCAGCGCCCCAATATTTTTTTATATTTTTTTTCTGCATTATTTATTTTTTTCTATTTATTTTTGAGTAATTTTTTATATAGTTTTTTCTTTTCTGCTTTATTTTTTCCTTCTATTTATTTCTGAGTAGTTTTTTTGCTGTATTTAGTTTTTTAAATATTTTTGCTTTATATAATTTTTTTTCTTTTCTGCATTATTTTTTTCTTCTATTTATTTCTGAGTAGTTTGTTTGCTGTATTTAGTTTCTTTGTGAATATTTTTGCTTTATATAATTTTTTTCTTTCCTGCATTATTTATTTTCTTCTATTTATTTTTGAGTAGTTTTTTATATAGTTTTTTCTTTTCTGCTTTTTCAGAGGTCGTTTTGCGGTGATTTACTGTTTCACGGTCATTTCTCTTCTTCTTCTTCTTCCTCTTATTCCTCTTCTTCCTCTTCTTCCTCTTCCTCTTCTTCCTCTTCTGCTTCTTCTTCTTCTTCCTCTTCTTCCTCTTCCTCCTCTTCCTCTTCTTCCTCTTCTGCTTCTTCTTCTTCTTCTTCTTCTTCTTCTTCTTCTTCTTCTTCTTCTTCTTCCTTTTTATATAGTTCGAGAAGTAACACACAAAAAAATACATTGATCAGTACCGCCTTTCAGCCAAAACGCGCTACTGCTACAGAGAAGTACATAAAAAATACATTGATCATCAATAATCTTTTTGTATAGAATCTAAATTGTCAAAGTGATTTAAGAACCAGCGAAGACTCCTATTGCAGCCACAGATCCTACACATAGAGTTCAATGAAGACCAAATGCTTGTGATAGTTTGAGAAGTATCATATTTAAGGTGATCAAAATCTTGCTAGGGGAGCGCGGTGGGACTAAAAATAGCCCTGCCACAACCTCTTTAGTACCAGTTCGTGCTAGGGGAGCAAATAATGTCAGAAAGGGTTGAAAATTGATGATGTGGCTTAGAATGGTGCGTACTGAACGCAAAAAAGTCTAAAGTTGTAATAAGTTTAAAAAATGAAGTGCCGGTGTAACAGATGAATTTTCGTCCGAATTCGGCCCTGATACTTCGAAAGAGATTGTCCAGTTTGTACACGAAGTGCATCCAGTTTTTGCCGTAACACAAGAAGTCTGGAGTTCTAATAATTTATTAAAAATAAAAAAATGCACAATGCTCGTTAATTAGCTTCAAGCCTTTCGGAATAGGGTAGACTACACTGCACATAGCTCCGTGCAATCTATTCTATTCCGAAAGGCTTGAATCTAAGCAACCTGCAGGTGAGCATTGCGCCTCTCCTTCATCGTCTCTGCACTCACGGCTTATAAACCGCTCCTACTGCCTCTCTCCTAGCGAGGTGGGACTAAAAATCAGCTTAATAAGAAACTCTAGTACCGCTTCATGACATGAACCGGTACTAAAGGAGTTCGTGGGGCCCACGGCCTGACACAGCATCATTAGTACCGGTTCATGGCATGAACCGGTACTAATTGTTGCCCACGAACCGGTACTAATGATGTCCGCCCGCCTAGCCGTTGAAACCGGCACTAATGGACACATTAGTGCCGGCTCAAAATCAAACCGGCACTATTGTGTCTCAGATTAGCCCCTTTTTCTACTAGTGTGAGTTGATGCGACCGATGCATATGAGCAGGTGCATTAGTTTAGTTTTAAACTGCTCAGTTTGCATTACCTAGAGATCCCTCCGCGCAGATGCATTAGTTTATTTATAAATAAATAAACTTCTCAGTCAGTTGCATTACCTAGAGACAGACGGACATACATACTAGTAAGAAATAAACTTCTCAGTCATTAGC